>NC_057715.1:76034025-76039997 GCF_004010195.1 Chiloscyllium plagiosum
CCCCGAAGAGTGCTAGCAAACCTACCTCCCAGGATATTGGTGCCCTTCTGGTTCAGGTGCAACCCATTCCTGCTTGTACAGGTCCCACCTTCCCCAGAATGCAGTCCAATTGTCCAAATACCTGAAGCCCTCCCTCCTACACCATCCTTGCAGCCACGTGTTCAACTGCACACTCTCCCTATTCCTTACCTCACTGTCACGTGGCACCGGCAACAACCCAGAGATGACGACTCTGTTTGTCCTAGCTTTTAGCTTCCAGCCTAACTCCCTGAGCTCCTGAATGACCTCCCCACCCCTCTTCCTACCTATGTCGTTGGTGCCAATGTGCACCACGACTTCTGGCTGCACATTCTCCCCCTTAAGGATTCTGAAGACACGGTCTGAGACGTCTCGGACTCTGATACCCGGGAGGCAACGAACCAACCGAGAGTCTCTCCCATGTCCACATAAAAGCCTGTCTGTCCCTCTAACTATAGAGTCTCCTATAACTAGCGCTCTCCTCCTCTTCCCCCTTTCCCTTCTGAGCCTCAGAGCCGGACCTCGTGCCAGAGACCCGGTCACTGCAGCTTACCCCTGCTAGGCCGTCCCCCCCAACAGTATCCAAAGCGGTATACTTATTGTTGAGGGGAACGACCACAGGGGATCCCTGCACTGCCTGCTTCCTCCCCTTCCCACCTCTAACTGTTACCCAGCTACCTCTGTTCTCTGGTGTAACTATGTCCCTGTAGCTTCCATCTATCACCCTCTCAGCCTCTCGAAGAATTCTCAGTTCATCCAACTCCAGCTCCAGTTCCCTAATGCGGACTGTGAGGAGCTGGAGCTGGCTGCACTTCCTGCAGATGAAGTCAGCAGGAGCATCGGTGGTCACCCCTACCTCAAACATCCTGCAGGAGGAACATTCCACTGCCTGCGCTGCCATAACTCTACACTTAGTCTCCAAAACAAGAACACCAAGTAGCTTACCTTTTTTTCGGTTAGAGCAGGAGGGAGGGTGGGAGACACTACACGTGTAGTGTCTCGGGTTCCTTCTCCACTCAAATAACAATTACTTACCTTCCCGACTGGCTTTGCGCTCCGACTTCACTTCCGCCCAGCTCCCACCGCTCTCTGCTGCAAAATGTGCGACGGTCTAGCCAGTGTCACCCACAACCTGTGAATGGAACAATAAAAGGTTAATGTTACTTCAAAAGAAATTGCTTATAATCTTGCAAAAAATAGCAGTAAGCTACTGCATTGCTGATTTCTGAAAATTCCACTATATGTTGATCAAGCTGCTAATAAAATAGTGTAAACTATATTTGTGAATAAAAAAGAAAGTGTAGCAGATGTAAGTGTTGGTCACTTAGAATATGAAAGCATACAAATGAAAAGCAAGAATAGGCCGTTCAGCCTGCGCTCTACCATTTTAATAAAACCATGGCTGATCTGATTATAACCTCTAATCCACATTCCTACCTATCCCTGACTGAGCTTTCATCTCCTTGCTTGCCAAAAATCTATCTAGCTTTTCCTTAAAAATATTCAAAGATTCTGTTTCTACTACCTTTTTTCAGAAGGTTCTCCAAAATGCTCAACACGTTTGGGGGTGTTGAGATGTGAGGGAGTTCTCCTTGTCTTTGCCTTAACTGGGTGACACCTTATTTTTAAATAGTGACCCTTTAGTTCTAAATTCTCACACAGAAGGAAATAACCTCTCCACTGTTGCCCTGTCATCCCTCCGGTCTTAAGTTTCAATCCAGGCATCTCTTACTCTCCTATTCTCCAAGAGGTGCAAGCTGAGCCTGTACAACATCTCTTAAGAAAATCCATCTCCATTCCATTTTTTAGCCTGGTAAACCTTCTGTGAACGGCTTCCAGTGTGTTTACATTCATTCTTAAATGGAGACTAATACAATGCAGTCCTCCAGATTTAGTCTCAACAGTGTCCTGTAAAACTGAAGTATAGTGGGCGGCACGGTGGCACAGTGGTTAACACTGCTGCCTCACAGCGCCAGAGGCCCGGGTTCAATTCCCGCCTCAGGCAACTCTGTGTGGAGTTTGCACGTTCTCCCAGTGTCTGCATGGGTTTCCTCGGGTGCTCCGGTTTCCTAAAATGTGCAGGTTAGGTGAATTGGCCAAGTTAAATTGCCCGTAGTGTTAGGTGAAGGGGTAAATGTAGGGGAATGGGTCTGGGTGGGTTGCGCTCCGACGGGTCGGTGTGGACTTGTTGGGCCGAAGGGCTGTTTCCACACTGTAAGTAATCTAATCTAATCCAATCTAATCTAATCTCCTAACTTTTTGTATTTAATTCTTACAGTAAATGATAACAATGTTGGCTTTCCTAATTGCATGTTGTACATACATATTAGCCTAACTTATGAATTGCAAAAAGGCTATCTATATTCCTCTACATCTTGGAGCTCTCCAATCTCTCTCTATTTACATTTTTAATAAATCCTCCTGTCAAAATGAAAATTGACTTTTTCGACATTGCACGCCATTTTCAGGATCTTCGCACACTCTTTTAAACTATACCGTTTTGCAACTGCCTTAAGTCCTTTTCACATCTTTCTTTCCTACTTATCTATCTTATCAGCAAATACAGATAGCGATATGGTTGCACTTTGGCCAAGTCAGTTGTATAAATTGTAACCAGCTGAGGTCCCAACACTACTTTGTGGCACAACACTTGTTACATACAGTCTGTCCTGATATGTGATAGCTCCATTCCAATGCAATCGCACATAAGAAAATTACATTCATAGCAAAGTCATTTAAACCAATGGGACTGGAATCATGTTATAGCCAATACAGGTAAGGAAAGTTCACGTTCTACAAATAATGGTATAAATTCTTCAATCGCATTATAGCCAATTTGTGTTGAAGGAGCGTATGTTATAACAGAATCGACTGTATTGTCATCTTCAGAGAGACTAATTTATGCCTACTGTAATTCTCATTAGCCAGGCAATCTTCTGTCTTTGCTACCCCGTAAGCCATAGGCTTTTATTTTCTGCAATAACCGTTTGATCTGGCACTTTTATTAAATGCCTTCTGGAAATCTAAGTACATTCACCATTCATTTATCCATAGCACATTACTTTCTTAGAACGTCTCCCAATAGATTGGTTTTGTGAAAGGGAAATCATGTTTAACCAATCAGGCAGAGTCAACTTACCTTTCAATTTATCCACATGCCTTGCTATAACTTGTAACATTTTCCCTATGATGTTACTCCAACTGACAAGTAGTTTCCTGTATTCTGTCCCCCTCTTTTTGAATAGAGGAATTACATTTGCTATCTTTCAACCCAACGGGGCATTCCTGACTCTAGGATGTTGTGGAAAGCTAATGTTAAAAATCTCATACCAACTGATATTCTAACAAGTTTTTATTTGAAAGTACAAGCTTTTGGAGCACAGCTCCTCCTTCAGGTAGTGAAGGAGCAAGTTCCAAAAGCTTGTACTTCCAAATAAACCTGTTGGACTATAATCTGGTGTTGTGATTTTTTTAAAAAAACTTTGTCCACCCAAACCAACGTTGGCACCTCCACATCCTGGAAAATTAAAACCAGTGCATCAACTATCTTACTAAGCACTTCTTTTTAAGACCCTTTTGAAGTTTGTCATGGCAAGGATACCTGCAGCTTGAACAATTTATTCAAAACCACACATCTCATGATTGTAATTTTCTTATGCTTACATTTCCTGATTTTATCATTACTTCTGGGATGTTACTTGTATCTCCTACTTAATATTGATGCAAAATATCTGATCAGTTCATCTACCACTTCTTTATTTGTCATGATTAATTCTCCAGATTTGCTTCCTTATAGGAACAACACTTTGTTGACTCTTTTAAAAGTATTTATAGAAACCCAGGCAACAGTTTTTTTTAAATTTCTATCTAGCTTTCTAATGTATTCTAACACTTCCATTCTTATTAATCCTTAGTTCATATTTGCTGCTGTTAAATTCTGTTCAACTTTGATTTACCACATGCCTTTCTTCAGTTCTATGAATTTTTAAGTTTGATACTATCTTTAACATTTTCTAACTTCACAGATGGTGGTTATTGGGATTTCTTTTCTTGCTTGTTGGAATAGGTCCATTCTGTGTATTCTGAAATTTCCAGTGTATCTCTAAGTTAGTTTGCCAATTTACCTTGGCCAATTCTACTTTCATGCTCTCATAAGTTCCCATATTTAAGTCTAATACATAATTTTGGACTCCCTCCTTTCTCCATTTAAACTAAATGTAATTGTCAATCATTTGTTGATTGAGGCTAATTAGGGGCACCTTCACTGTTAGATTATAATTTAACTGCAGAGAGCGGCGGGAGCTGGGCGGAAGTTCAGGCGGAGCGCAAAGCCGGTCAGGAAGGTAAGTGATTGCTATATAAAGAACTTACCTCGACGCTAACGGTCTTTTCGCAGCAGAGAGCGGCGGGAGCTGGGCAGAAGTTCAGGCGGAGCGCAAAGCCGGTCGGGAAGGTAAGTGATTGCTATTAGAGAGGGTAAGTTCTAAACCCCAGGTCCTACAAAGTAGGGTCTCCCTCCCTCCCTCCCTCCTCCTCTAACCTAAATTAAGAGTCCACAGACTTGCCACAAAAAGAGGGTCTAAGGAAGTTTGGATTGAAGAGTGAGGCTTTAGCTCAGGACTCGTTGACAAGGAGGTTGAGTGAAGTGATTACGCCACAGTTGAAGAGGGTGAAGACATGACTGTCCAGCTGGTTCAGTGCGCTACGTGCTTGATGTGGGAGGTCAATGACTCTGGTGTGTCTGGCTCGTATATGTGTGGAAAGTGTGTGCACATTCAACTATTGACCGAGCATATTGCAGTGCTGATGAAAGAACTCGAGGACCTTAGGCTCATCCGAGAGAACGAGATCTTTCTGGACAAGACCTTCAGCGAGGTTATTACACCAATCATGCCAGAAGAGAGCAGACGATGAGGAAGGCAGAGAGGAGACAGGAGCAAGAGACCCCGGGAGAAGTACCTGTCAGGAACAAGTTGAAGCTTTTGGAAACAGAGACTGATGACACTACCAGTTCGCAAGGCGGCCAGGTCTGTCAATCTAAAGTTGGCATGGAGGCAGAGCGGAAGAGTCGAACATCGCATAGAGCCGTGGTAATAGGGGACTCCATCGTGAGAGGAACTGACCGGGGTTTTTGTGGCAGCAGACGGGATTTAAGGATGGTGTGTTGCCTTCCTGGTGCCAGGGTGAAAGACATCGCGGACAGAGTGCAGGAAATCCTCAAGGACGAGGGTGAAGAGCCAGAAGTGGTGGTACATGTCGGCACAAATGATGTCGGGAAGAAGAGGAACATACTACAGCAGGACTTCGGAGAACTAGGAAGAAGGCTGAAAAGCAGGACGTCCAAGGTGGTTATCTCCGGTTTGCTTCCAGTTCCTCGGGCTGGTGTGGCCAGAAACAGGGTGATAATGGACTTGAACGTGTGGCTGGAGAACTGGTGCAGGAAGCAAGGATTTAAGTTCTTGGATCACTGGGGTATATTTTGTGGTAAGCATAAATTCTACAAGAGAGACGGTTTGCACCTTAATAGGTTAGGGACCAGCATTCTGGCAGGCAGGTTTTCTACTGCAGCTCCGCTACATTTAAACTAAGTAGCAGGGGGGAGGGGACAAACTGGATGTTTAAAAAGGAAATTGAAGGGAAAGTTAGAACAAGAGAAGTCAAGAAAGACAACTATATCAACGAGGCAGAAAACTCGGAAAGGCATCATGCTGTAAGGTTGAGTGAAATAGGGGTTGATGGGAAGGGTGAGAGCAGTAACAAATTAAAAAGCATTAGACAAAAGATGGATGAGCTTGAGGCTCTTTTGGAAATTGGCAAATACGATATTGTGGGGATAACTGAGACGTGGCTTCAAGTGGACAGGGCCTGGGAAATGAATATTCAAGGCTACACGTGCTATCGTAAGGACAGACTGACGGACAGAGGGGGTGGGGTGGCCTTGTTGGTAAGGGAGA
>NC_057715.1:76042394-76084273 GCF_004010195.1 Chiloscyllium plagiosum
GAAGTGAAGAGGTTCTTCTGCAGCTGTACAGGGCCCTGGTGAGACCACACCTGGAGTACTGCGTGTAGTTCTGGTCTCCAAATCTGAGGAAAGACATTCTGGCTATTGAGGGAGTGCAGCATAGGTTCACGAGGTCAATTCCTGGAATGGCGGGATTACCTTACACTGAAAGACTGAAGCGACCTGACTTGTATACCCTTGAGTTTAGAAGACTGAGAGGGGATCTGATTGAGACGTATAAGACTATGAAAGTATTGGACACTCTGGCAGCAGGAAACATGTTTCCACTGATGGGTGAATGCCGAACCAGAGGACACAGCTTAAAAATACAGGGTACACCATTTAGGACAGAGATGAGGAGAAACTTCTTCACCCAGAGAGTGGTGGCTGTGTGGAATGTTCTGCCCCAAAGGGCAGTGGAGGCCCAGTCTCTGGATTCATTTAAGAAAGAGTTGGATAGAGCTCTCAAAGATAGTGGAATCAAGGGTTATAGAGATAAGGCAGGAACAGGATACTGATTAGGAATGATCAGCCATGATCATGTTGAATGGTGGTGCAGGCTCGAAGGGCTGAATGGCCTACTCCTTCACCTATCGTCTATTGTCTAACTGTATCTCGTTGGTCAGGTAGGAGCTAAGACAAGCAACATATAATGGGGTTGGCGTAGAGTGAATGCTGACTACGTTAAATAGTCTGTATTTCATGGTAGAATACACAAAAAACCTTTTTAAATAAGGGAGAACCAAGAGGCAAGTTAAGAGTACGGAATTTGAAACATTCTCTTCTTTCACTGATATTAATTATTAGAGAAGTTAGAGATGAAAGCTAATAGGTCATCTTAACCTGTTGTTTTGCATCCAATGGTTTTAAGAGTTAATTGCAAAGATACGATCTTACAAACTTTCCTGTCTTCTGGAACCATCAGAGGGCCTGAAACTCAAATAATGAAGCTCCAAGAGATTTAGGCTTCGTTTGTACATGAAAAAGTTAACATGCAGCTTACAGATATAGAATTAGGAAACCAAAGGAGATGTTGGCTTTTATTGCAAAGGAGCTGGAGCATTGGAACAAGGAAGTCTGGCCATTGTTATACAGAATTTTGTTGAGCCCACACCTGGAAAACCAGAGGCAAATTTGTTTAACGGAGTGGATGTGTGTAGGTTTGTTTGTTTGTTTTTACCTGCCTGCAGATACCTCTTATAAGGGACATAGGAAAAGGGGTCAGTCATTTAGGACAAATGAGGATATTCTTCACTCTGTGATGTAAATCACTGGAATTTCCCTGAGAATTGCGCATGTCCCTTATTTTAATGTGCTTAGGGTTGAGTGATGGATAGATTTTTGGACTTTAGTAGAATTGAGGGATGTGGTGATCTGGTGCGAAACTAGATCTGAAGTCTAAGATCAGCCATTATCTTTATTGAATGATGAACAGGCTTGGAAGGTTGAATAACTTTCTCGTGTTGTAATGTAGTAATTCCATTGGAGCAGAGAGGTTTGAAGGAAAGATTTAATTAGAGGCTTTTAAAAGATGAGTTTTGATTAATAATGGAAAATGCTTCCTGTTCGGAACCTGTTTGGAGCCTGAAATAACTGCATAGAGGCTGGTACCTGTCACCAAGTCACCCTTTATTTACTAGTGCACAGTACACTGACTGGAGCCAACCAGTTTGGAGTCAGTCCTTAACTGAGGGCAATTCTAATCTCTTGGTTATATTGATCAGGCAAGACTCTCCTGATTGGGGTTGTTAACCTGGGTTAGTCAGAACCTCATCAATGAGGTTACCTGGTGCCAATCACTACAGGGTCATCTTAAAATTGCTTTTGAATGAAGAGTGTTGAAGAAACTTGTTAATGTAGAGGATTATTGGGAGTCTGAAATGCTTTGGTACAGAGACCGTTGTGTGGTTCAAAATAAATTAGCTTTAAATCTTCGAAGCAGAAACAAGAGGTGAGTCGGTTGCTTTAGAAAAGCTGATGTGTGCTATGTATTAAATCACCTTTACTTTCAATGTTATTTCACTGTTTCTATAAACAAATATATCTTCCATCTAGCTGTTCTTTCTGGTTCTTATGTGCATTTGTTTTCCTTTACTGCAAACTTGAGCTAGCAAGTTGTAGGGGATAAATGGCCACCACCTCATGTTTCTATTTTTTGTTATGGTCTTAATTCATTTTATTCCTCTCTTTTCATATCTGTAGAGCCAGGAATTTGCCTAATCTCTATCTTCTAATCTAGAATGTGACTCTGGAGTACTGCTTTTCCTGTGTCTCCTAACTCCATTTCTGTTCACATTCCCCAGCCACTCTTTTTTTAAACCAACTCTCCATTCCTCCTCCACTTTTGATACTATTCTTTACCATCTTTTCTTTCTCTTTCAATTTAAACAATGGCTGGATGCTGGTCAGTTAATGTTTGTTTGTTTTAAGGCGAGGGGTGCCATAGAGAAGATGAACAAGTTAATGATAATGGCCTTCCTCACCTGTCTTACGTTATTTCTAATCATTGCTTTTGAGTTGCTTAGTTTCTTTTTCTAAATCTATATTTGTTGAATTTAATTGAAATTTACAGTTTCCTTTTTTCAAATGCAGGTGAAAGAATTATTGTTAATAGCAGCATTTTTCGTGCATGGCGCCGAGGAATTATCACTGAACTGGTGCCACAAGGAAAAATTGATAAAGCTAATAATACTACAAAGTATCAAATAACTGATCTTGCTGCACTCAGAGTGTTCATTTTGGACTTCGGCCATTCAGAAATATTTGTACTCCCAGGGTATTGTAAATTAATGGTTTTTGATAAGTTATAGAATTTTTCTGCCCACAAAGCTATTATTTGAAACTATTAACCCTTTTGATACTAGATATCTTCTTATACTTTACCTGGCTGCTATTTGGATGTGAATCTGACAGCCTGATTGCTTTTAATTATTTTGTTGCGGTGCTACATGTGATCTTTGACAGCATCAAATACACAATTGTCATCCAGTCCTTTTTATTAATAGCATACAGAAATTAGTTAAAAATCACACAACACCAGGTTATAGTCCAACAGGTTTAATTGGAAGCACACTAGCTTTCGGAGTGACGCTCCTTCATCAGGTGATTGTCAATTAACCTGTTGGACTATAACCTGGTGTTGTGTGATTTTTAACTTTGTACACCCCATTCCAACACCGGCATCTCCGAATCATGAATACAGAAATTATGCAGCAAACACAATATATTATTGATTGTTGTGAAATCCAGCATTTTTCATGATGCTCTGACTGAAGTCACCTTATTTAGCACAAAACATGAATCAAACCTGGTGTTTTCTAATCCACATGGATTTGTACTTCACTAATTGGGCTGTCAGAGTCTAGAAATGTACAGCCAAAGTTGTTCTGTTTCTTCCAAGGAAGTATGAGAGGTATATCCTTGTTGTGACCAGTCAATATGAAGAAAAGTGTATGCCCAAGTATCGTTTTAATTTTGGTTATACTCTACTGGTCAGCAAAAGCCAACTTCAAATTATATTAACTTGTGACAGTCTTGGTAGCACATTCACCTCTGAATTATGGGGTCCAGTTTCATCCCACTGCACGTCTTGATTTCAAAATACAACTGGTCTCTTCAGTTCTGAGAGCGCTTGCACTGTTGGAGGTGCTGTCTTTTGGCTTCGGCATTAAACCAGGGCCCTATCTATCTGCTTGGATGGAAGTAAACAAACATACAAACATATATAAACTAGGACTACAAGTAGGCCATTTGACCAGTCTGGCAGCTCCACCATTTAATAAAACTGTGGCTGATCTGATTATGGCAACATCCACATTCCAACTATTCCCAATAACCCTTGACTTTTTTTCGAGACAACAATCTATCTGGTGCCACCTTCTAAGTATTCAATGACCATGCAGCCTTCACTTCAGGGAAGAGATTTCCAAAGAATCATGACACCCTGAGAAAAAAGTCCTTCTCACTTCCATCTTATTTTTAAATTGTGTCCTCGAGGACTTGTTTCTCAGTCAAGGGGAGAGATGCCCTTTCAGCATTCACTCTGTCAAGTCTACTGAAGATCACATCTCATCATCCTCAACGTCAATGAATCGAATTGAATTTATGGTCACATGTACTAAGGCACAGTGAAAAGCTTTGTCTTGTGAGCAATACAGGCAGATCACAGAGTTAAGTAGCATAGATACCTAAATAATAGGTAAACAGCAGCAAAAACAAAAACACAGGTACAGGCGAATGTTGAGTTTGTGAGTCCATTCAGTATTCTAACAACAATAGGGTAGAAACTGTTTCGAAACCATCTGGTGTGTGTGTGTGTTCAGGCTTCTACACCTTCTTCCCGATGGCAGAGGTTGTAGAGAAACATTGCCAGGGTGGAATGGATCTTTGAGAATGCTGGCGGTCTTTCCTTGACAGCGGGCCTAGTAGATGGATTATATAGATGGGAGGTTAGCCTTTGTGATTGTCTGGGCCGAGTTGACCACTCTCTGTAACCGTCTCTGATCTTGAATGGTATAGTTGCCGTACCAAGTAGTGATGCATGCAGACAGAATGCTCTTGATGGTGCACTTACAAACGTTGGCAAGGGCATTTGCTGTCATACCAAATTTCCTCAGCTCCCTGAGGAAGAAGAGACTTTGTTGGGCCTTTGTAACTAGTGTGTTCATATGAGTCCAAAAAAGCTTGTAATGGATGATCACTCCCAGGAGCTTGACACTCTCCACTAGTTCCACCTCTGGTATTAATGTGTAGGTTGGCATGAGTAACATCCTGCTGAAAGTCACTAATGAGTTCTTTGGTTTGGCCAGCATTGAGAGCTAGGTTGTTCTCAGTGCATCTTTTTTCCAAGTCTTCCACCTCCCATCTGTGGTCGTTTCGTTGCCATCTGAGGTTCAACAGACTATAGTGGTATCGTCATCAAATTTGTAAATGGCATTAGTCTGGTATTTGGCAATCCAGTCATGGGTATACCCATGAGTATTGTAGGGGGCTGAGTATGCAGCCCTGTGGGGCTCCAGTGTTGAGTGCTAATGAGGATGAGATATTGTCCCCAATCTTCACTGATTGTGGCCTGTGGGTCAGGAAGCTGAGTATCCAGTTGCAGAGAGTGGGGCTTAGAGATCACTAAGTTTAGTAATCAGTCTCAAGGAGATGATAGCGTTGAAGGCTGAACTATAGTCAATGCGTAGAATTCTTACGTTGCTGTTCTTGCTGTCCAGATGTTCTAGGAAGGAGTGAAGGGCAAGTGATATGGCATCTGATGTGGATCTGTTGGTCTGATAGGCAAATTGTGGGTCAAGAGTAGTGGGGAGGCTGGAGTTGATTAATGTCATGACCAGGCAGAAGTGGGTCCTGCAGATGCTGGAGATGAGACAAGATTGGACTGGTGCTGGAAAAGCACAGCAGGTCAGACAGCATCCGAGGAACAGGAAAGTCGACGTTTCGGGCAAAAACCCTTCAGGAAGGGCTTGCACCGATCCAATAATGCCATGGCCAGCCTTTCAAAGCACTTCATGACCACCAAAGTTAGGGCCAGAGGGCGGTAGTCATTGAGACATGCTACATGAGCCTTCTTAGGCATAGGGATGATGTTGGCCCTCTTGAAACAGGCAGGGACAGTGGCCTGCTGCAGGGAGAGGTTCGAGATGTCCGAGAAGACCTCTGCCAGTTGATCTGCGCATTCTCTCAGTGCACGGCCTGGTTCTCCGTCTGATGCCATCGCTTTTCTTGGATTCACAGAATAGAAAACTGACATGACCTCTGATGCAGTGACTGTTGGGGTAGGTTCGTCAGGACTTGTCGGAATAGGTGTTACTCTCTGCCAAATTTCTACTCAAAGTGAGAAGGTGATCTGGGAGGGATGTGTCACCGTATGCTATGTTGCACTGTCTCTTTTTAGAACTTGTGATGTCATTCAGTCCTTGCCATAGTCGCCGAGTGTCTGTCTGGGTCTCTAGTTTGGATCGGTATTGGTTCTTGGCTGTCTTAATGGCTCTGTGAATGTCATACATGGATTCCTTATATTTGAGTGGGTCTCTTGATCTGAAGGCCTCAGGCCTGATTTTTAGTAGTATCTGTACATCCTGATTCATCCAGGGTTTCCTGTTGGGAAACACCCAGATTGACTTCCTTGGTATGCAGTCCTCCACACATTTGCTGATAAAGTCTGTGACGGTGGTGGTGTGCGTCCAAGGTAACTGCGGACTGTTTGAACATGGCCCAATCAGCCGATTCCAGACAGCATCGGAGTTGATCCTCTGCCTCCTCCGACCAGTCCTAGACCTGTATTCGTGAGGGGGTCTCCTCGAGCTTTTGCCTGTAAGTCAGGAGAAGACCGTGGCATTGTGGTCAGAGTTACCAAAGTGAGGGTAGGGGAATGGAGCAATTGATCCTGGCTGCATCTTTTGGACTATTTGTCATACAGTTGCCTCCTTATCCCAGGTATCAATCAAACTAAAGCACATCCTGACTTCTCTGTCCCTCAATTGTGATTTTTTTTCTTCTCTATTTAAGTAACGTGATGGTTTTTATGTTCTACCTTCAAAAAGTGGAAAAACAAAATCCACGTTTTCCCACATTATACTCAATCTGCCACTTGTTTGCCCACTGTCTTAACCTATCTATATCTTTTTGCAGACTCCTTGTGACCTCTCTAAAACTCTGTTTTCAACCTATATTTATGGCATCAACAAATATTGCAAACGCACATTTCATCCCTTCATCCAAGTAACTTGTATAAATTCTAAACAATTGAGGCTCCGACACACTGATATATCATTTTTGTCCTGCCAGCCTGGATATGGCCATTTTCTGTTCAGCCTCTGTTGGCTATTAACCAATCAATTCTTTTATCCATGCTAATATGTTGACTGTTACACAACAATCACACCAAGATCCCACTGCACTATTTCACAGAAGATTTGGGGAATCTTCACCAGTATTTATCCTTCACTCAATATATGGTTATTGTCACATAGTTGTCTGTGGAAACTTCAGTGCAAAGTGATTACAGCATTTCCTACATTACAACTGTGACTAAACTTCAGTAAAATACTTAATTGGCTGTAAAGCACTTTGAAACTTGCTATATAAATACAAGTTTTTTTTGAATAGTTCTAGTTTTTATGCCTTTTTGATTATATAGTTGCAGGCAGAAGAATAACAACAAATACTGAATATTTCCATTCATTACTGGTATTCTTCTATTGTCTCATGCACTACTCGTTCTAACACCAAGTCTGTTGGCAGATTGTTATCGAGTCAGAGTATGAAAACACCCTACGATCCAACCAGTTCACTCTGACCATGTTCTCTAACCTAGTTGCACCTGCTGGTGCTTGGCTCATTTCCTCCAAACCTTTCTTATTCATATACTTATTCAATGTCTTTTAACTGTTGTAACTGTACCTGTACATTACCTGCACCACCACTTTCTCTGACAATTCATTCCTCACATGAACTACTGTTTTTGGAAAAAAAAAGAATTGCCCCTCATGTCCTCACCGTTTTTTAAAAAAAACTTATTCAACTTAACCTCCATCTGCCAATTGATCAAAATCTCTTTGTTATCTTAGATAACCTTCACTAATCACTATACCACCAATTTCAGTATCACTTTGAATTATCTTAAATTTTCAGTGGAGTGTATTATACATGCCCAACTTTAATTAACCAGAGTAGACTATATTTCTATTTCACATTTAGCTTTGCTGAGATCAGAGTTTAAAAAAAATTCTTGGGCATAATGTTTGTATTTATGTAATTATTGGCTTAATTCAAATAGTCAAATTGGAGAATTAGATTCATTACACTTTTCTACATCATTTGATCTCCAAGATTTATTTTTGTCACTTTTGTCACTTGCTTGGTTTTATGTTAAGAATTTTCTTGTTGAGGATTCCGACTTGAGCCTATACAATTTCATTATTCGATTAAATGATATTACATAAGAACTGATTCAATTATAGAGTTGTTAAACTGAAGCAAAATGCTTGAAATACTCAGCATGCTTGACAGCATCTGTGAACTGAATCTGCTGCTCATAAGGTGGCCCTCTCTACATTGGGGAGACATTTCAAAATGGGCGAACATTTGCAGAACATGTCCATTCTGAGCCTGAGCTTCCTGTCACCTGGCATTTTAATCTGCTGCTTCACTTCCCTCTGTCCTGTACTCCACACTGTCCCAGTGAAGCTTATAAAGTTGAGCAATGTCTTTTTTGATTAGGCAGTTTACAGTCTTCTGGGCTCAACATCAAATTCAGCAATTTTTAGATCACTTTTTTTTTATATTCCATTTTGTGTGCTTTGCTGCTTCGAAAAGCAGCTTGTAGATCATTGATTCATTTAGTATGGAAGCAAACCCGTTGGATCAACTTTCCCATATCGAACATACATCCCAATCTCATCTTGTCCCATTTGCCAGTGTTTGGCCACTATCCCTCTAAACCCTCCAATTTATATACCCAACCAGATGCCTCTTAAATGTTATCATTGTACCCACCTGCACTTCTTCCTCTGGCAACTTGAAAAAGTGACCCCTCAGATCCTTTTTAAATCTACCCCTTCTCATCTTAAACCTATGCCTTCTAGTTTTGGATTCTTGAAACCCCCCCCCCCCCCCCAACCCCCCCTCTTCCGGTGCCTCTTGCTCTCAGCTCCATAACCACTAGATTTAATATATTTATATGCTAAAGTGCTTTGCAGAAATTTTTAACATGTAGTGTTTAACTAAATGTGGAATTTTCTTGACTTCATTATTCATAGAACTGATAACCTTTTGAAGAAGTTGGAGGATGGTGTGGATACATACACATGTGTCAGTGATTTGAACCAGTGTATACGAAAAGTGATCCCTCAAATGAAAGGAGCACTAAATTACATTCCTCCATTAGCAATTAAATGCTCATTGAAGGATATTGTTCCAGCAAATCCAGTAAGTGATTTGTATTGTCATCCAGGTTTTAATAAAATACAAGCAGGTTTTCACAAGAACTTGGCATTATAAGATAAACACACACTGTCTGCATTTTTTTTGATAAATTGGAGTTCTTTATTTTGTTTTCAAAATATGCAAGAGTAAAGGGGAGAGAGCAGGAGAGTGGAGATTATTATTAATGCTCATTTGACAGGTAGTGTACTATAACACTTGTAGAGATTCTGTAACTTAATGCACGTAGGGTGGCACAGTGGTTCAGTGGTTAGCACTGCTGCCTCACAGCGCCAGAGACCTGATTTTCAATTCCAACCTGGGGAGACTGTGTGGAGTTTGTGCACACTCCCTGTGTCTGCGTCGGTTTCCTCTGGGTGCTCAGTTTCCTCCCCCAATCTATAGATGTGAAGGTTAGGTGAATTGGCTGTGCTAAATTGCTCATAGTGTTCACATATGTGTGGGTTAGGTGCATTAGTCAGGGGTAAATGTAGAGTAATGGGAAATGGTTTTGGGTGGGATACTCTTTGGAGGATCAGTGTGGACTTGTTGGGCGGCAGGGCCTGTTTCCACACTGTAGGGATTTAAAGATTCTGAGAACATCTGGAAATATGAGACAATAAGTCACTGCTGTCATTTGTAAAGTATATTTTTATCTACCATTTATCTTTTTAAATACTGTAGCTGCGGCTCCGGCCATTGCACTGTAGATTGCACAAGGAAATGTAGCAGGCATTGGCCATTTGGCTCCTTAAGCCTATTGAAGTATTTGGTAAGATCATGACTGATCTTATTGCAGCTTGAGTTCCATTTTCTTGTTTGGCCCCCATAATCCCTAACTCTCCAGTTGAGCTTGAATCTATCTGACCCAGTCTTTCTTTCTGAAGTCCACTGCTGTGTGGGGATATATTCCTTAGACTAACAACCCTCTGAGAGAAAGTTTCTTTTTATTCAGTCTTAAGTGGGAGCCCCTAATTTTTTAGTTTATTCTCCAGTTTGTCTCTCAAGCAATGAAAAATATTGTGCCAGCATACACCCTTCGGATCCCTCGATCTTGCATCTTTCAACAAAGTCTCCTTAGTTGTCTAAATCATCAGACTACTTAGGGGGTAATTTTCAAAACCACCTTCAGGTTTTTTTAATTTAAAAAAAGCCTTCAAGATGAGGTGTTTATTGACCTTTTTTGGAGTTGATGTTGCCTGGAGGTTCATTTTAAGGGCTGATTGCACAGTGTTATTAATGAGTATTAGTGTACAGCATTTAATGGCTTGAATGAGTTCTCTTTTCTACAAATGACTGAGCATGAACGAATCATTGCTTGTAATTTTTGCGTGCTACAGAAGGGTACATTGGCTTAATGCAGTTGCTGCTGCAGGTTTGAGAGCTCTTGAAATGCAATGGGCAGTGTTCTACGAAAATTTGGCAGGAATTCAACACACGTTCTTGTGGTTTCACATTGTATAAACAAAGTGCTGTGCTACTCCACCTAAAATGAGTCACCACACAGGAGAGAATTGTGGACAACTTCCATCTTTGCTGTCAATATGGATGAAAATGTAGTAAAAGATGTGAAAAGACAAGCAATATTTAGTATTTTAAGTGCATCATGGTCTACAATAAATATACATGGTTCTATTTAAGGCACAAATACCCAAAGGTAGAGGTAAATCAACTGCAGCTAACTAAAGTTTAAAAATTGCATTAGATCCAAGGAAGTAGTTTATAAGAGTGCAAGAAGGTGATAAGTTGAATGATTTTTGCGCAGTTTAGAACCAAGCAGCACTAATAACCTGAAAGAAAATGTGTGTGAATGCAAGCTAGCGAGAGTCAGATAGGTAAAACCTTATTTATATAGTTTTTTTAAAAATTAGCTAGGACAAATATAGGCTCAATATACATGGTGAAAAGAAAACTTTTACTCCAGAAGAGGGAAAAGGCTGATAAACTGAACAATTACTTTGTCTGTCTTCATGGAACTTAATATTAGTAAAGAGATATTGAGAAGTTAACTGGATTGAAAGTTGGTAACTTTTATTGTCCAGTAGATTTACATTCCAGAATGTTAAAGCGATTAGCTGTAAAGATGGTAAATGCATTGTTGGTTATCATTCAAATTCTGTTTATTCTGGAAAAATTCCTGCAGACTAGAAAGTAGCAAATACCCCAGTATTTAAAAAGGGAGAGGTAATGATGAACTAAAGATTATCAGTTATAGGGAAAATCTTAGTATCAATGATAAAGAATCATTGAATTTGCCAGAGTCTGGTTAGGTTAGTGAAAGGAAAATCATGTTTGACAAACTTGTTTGGAAGTTATATGGTTGTTACATCTAACCTAAATAGAGTGGTGTGCCTGGGTTTGGAATATTTGAATTTTATAGAAGGCTTCTGATCAGGTCCCCCACAAGTTTAGTGAACAAAGTTACTGCATAGAACATAGAATAATACAACGCAGAACAAGCCCTTTGACCCTCGATCAATTTGTAGTTATGCCCCCTCGTACAAGCTGACGTTATCATCCGAGGGAAAATGTCTACCCTATCTAATCCTCTGATCATCTTGTATGTCTCTATCAAATCCCCTGTTAGCATCCTCCTTTCCAGTGAGAACAGACCTAAGTGTCTCAGCCTTTCCTCATAAGACCTTCTGTCCAGACCAGATAACATTCTGGTAAATCTCCTCTGCACCTTTTCCAATGCTTCCACATCCTTCCTGAAATATGGCGATCAGAACTGTACACAATATTCCAAGTGTGGCCACACTAACGTTTTGTATAGTTGCAGCATGATATTGCGGCTTCGGAACTCAATCCCTCTGCGGATGAAATCTAGCAATAACAGCACTATCAACCTGGGTGGCAACTTTCAGGGATCTATGTACATGGACTCCAAGATCCCTCTGCACAACCACACTACCAAGAATCTTTCCATTGACCCAGTTCTCTGCCTTCCTGTTATTCTTCCCAAAGTGCATCACCTCACACTTAGCCGCATTGAACTCCCATTTGTCACCCCTCAGCACAATTCTGCAGTTTATCCAAGTCCCTCTGCAACCTGTAACATTCTGCCAAACTGTCCACTCCACCGACTTTAGTGTCATCTGCAAATTTACTAATCCATTCACCTATGCCTGTGTCTAAGTCATTTATAAAAATGACAAACAGCAGTGGTCCCAAAACAGATCCTTGTGGCACACCACTAGTAACCGGACTATAGGCTGAATATTTTCCATCAACCACCACTCGCTAGCTTCAGAAAGCCAGTTCCTAATCCAAACTGCTAAATCACCCTCAATCCCATGCCTCTGCATTTTCTCCAACAGCCTACCATGTGGAATCTTATCAAAAGCTTTACTGAAATCCATGTATACCATGTCAACTGCCCAACCCTCATCTACATGCTTGGTCACCTTCTCAGTGAGGTTTGTGAGACACGACCTGCCCTTGATGAAACCATGTTGACTATCTAAAATCAAATTGCTGCTTGCTAGATGATTATAAATCTTATCTTATATCCTTCCAAAACCTTTCCTATAACAGAAGTAAGGCTCACTGGTCTATAATTACCTTGGTCATTTCTGCTGCCCTTCTTGAACAAGGGTGCAGATTTGCAATCCTCCAGTCCTCTGGTACTAAACCCGTAGACAACGACTTAAATATCAAAGGCTCTGCTATCTCCTCCCTAGCTTCCCAGAGAATCCTCTGATAAATCCCATCCGGCCCAGGGGACTGGTCTACTTTCACTCCTTCTAGAATTGATAACACCTGTTCATAACTAAACTCGATCCTTTCTAATCTAATATATTGTACCTCATTCTTCTCTACAATATTCTCCTTTTTCCTGAGTGAAAACTGATGAGAAATGTTTGTTTAGCACCTCTCTGATCTCCACAGGGTCCACACTCAATTTCCCACTTCTGTCTTTGGCCCTATTCCTACCCATGTCATCCTTTTTTTCCTCACATACCTATAGAAAGCTTTAGGGTTCTCTTTACTCTGTTTGCTAAAGACTGCTCGTGTTCTCTCTTTGCTCTTAACTCTCTCTTTTAAATCCTTCCTAGCTAATCTGTAACTCTCTATCGCTTCATCTGAACCATCTTGCCTCATCAACACATAAGCCGCCTCCTTCTGCTTAACAAGAGATGCAATTTCTGTAGTAAACCACGGTTCCCTTACCTTATCACTTCCTCCCTGCCTGACAGGGACATATCTATCAAGGACATCAGTATCTGTTCCTTAAACTCCGCTCCACATTTCCATTGTCTGCATCCCCTGCATTTTGCTACCCCATTCTGTGCATCCTAATTCTTGCCTATTTGCATTATAATTACCCTTGCCCCATCGATAACTCTTGATCTGTGGCATGTACTTATCCCTTTCCATTGCTAAACTAAATGTAACTGAATTATGGTCACTCTCTCCAAAGTGCTCACCTACAACTAAATCAAACACCCTGGCCTGGTTCATTACAAAGCACCAGATCCCGTCTTATCAGCCCTTCGACATACTGTGTCAGGAAACCCTCCTGTACACACTGGACAAAAACTGATCCATCCGACGTACTAGAGTCATAGCAATTCTAGTCGATGTTGGGGGAGTTAAAGTCCCCATAATGACCACCCTGTTCCTTTCACTCCTACCCAGAATAATTTTGCCAATCCTCTCTTCCACCTCCCTAGACCTCTGCGGAGGCCTATTTAAAAAAAATTCCAAGCAGTGTGACCTCTGCTGTTTTTTACCTCAGTAAACAAGTCCTCATCAAAAGTTCTTTCAGCCACCGTTATGTTATCCTTGACTAACTAACAAGGCCTCACCTCCCCCTCTTTTACCACCTTGCTTATGGGTTTGGAATTAATATCATAATATGAATTTGTTGATACAGTTACGAGTGAGTTTTAGAACTCCATTCAGAACTATTTTGATGTCTATTTAGCAACAAGCAGTGATGGGAGACAGCCTGTTGAATTTGACATGGATACTCTTGTCAAAACATGCCTACAGTGAAGGCTTTGATTTTGAAGTTTTTGTTTCTGGAACCCTCGATTTCCCTGCTCCAACCCCATACTCTGGGGGAAACATTTTGCCATCCAAGTTACTCATGAATTATTTTGTGTATTGTCTCAGTTGACACACAAATCTCTCCTGCCATCTCAGTTCTTTATTTTTCTATTAAACAATTTGTAAATGTTTCACTAACTGCTTCTGTGATTTGAATGTTACTTTTCTCCACTAGAGAAGGGTTTGATTATTTTGTTCCTTTTTGAAGGATTTCCATGCTAATTTTTGCTTTTTAGAATAAAGTTAGAAAGATATGCTAACTTGTGATTGTAAGTGTAGTATATCAGATTGTCAGACTTGATTGGATCAGCTTATCTTTTTGCCATTTTGACAGAGTAACAGTTGGAGTGTGGAAGCCAGGAATGAATTTACACGAATTGTAGATAACAAAGCTGTACAGATGATAGTTTTGGGAGAGGATGGCGACAAACTTCTTGTGGACTTGAAAAAACCTCCGATGGACAAGATGGAAAGTGATGTTCCTGTCTCATTACGCGATGCACTTGTCTTCCTTGAATTGGCCAGGTACTTTAAAGAAATGTCTGAATTCCAGGAGGGAATCTAAATGTTCATGTTCTGTAGTCATCTCACATTATGGATTTTGTTTTAGACTTGTTAAGTAAACATGTTAAGGCCTAAATTTATTGCTTTTTCTTTCCTGCCTTCCAATGTCTGAAATCCAAATTTCATTTGAAGTTCATAATCCTTGAAATCTAAGGGGCAGATTTTTCTGTGAACCAGACAAACTGTATTTGACAGAATACAGATTGGAGTGGTGCATGAGAACCCTACATTGTAACAGTGCAACAAATGCCTAGGATTTCTTTTCCTCTGGGCAGTTCCTGTACACCTAGTATCTTCCAAACATTTTCATGAAAATTGGTGACTTTTTGGATAGTTAAGATGAAATTAAATAAAATAGTTGTTCTGAAAAAAGTTAATTATTAAATGCACTGTCTAACTCCTAACTAAGTATTAAACTGACTCCATAATTACCTCCAAAACTCTCAAAATACCCCTCTGCCCAGACCACTCAATCCCAGATCCAGACCTGACAACCTTCGTTTCGGATCCGACCAACATTCCCATCCCCCACAGGACCATACTAGACTCAGTGCAACCCCACCCTTGAAATGCCTTTATGTTTCTGAGGGAGACTTGAGCGGCATCTTGTCTCAGACCTGTGAAGTTGTTCCTTTTATAAATTAAGAGGGTCAGAGTGGCAAACTGAGTGAGATTGTTACTCCTCAAAAGATCTGAACCACAAGTGTATTTTCATTGCCTATGCACATATGGTCTGAAGACTTAGTTTGTAAATTCTGTACTTTTGAATCTATCTTCATTAAATACAGGGCTTGGACTGCTCAACTTCATTTTGTGTAATGCTTTTATAAGCAGCAGGAAAAATATGCTATCTAAAATGCCTCAATCAGCAGATGAAAGTAGAGTTTACTCATTCATTGGACTTTGTTTCCCAACTAGGTGTGTTTTGGGTCAGGCTTGGGAAGTTTGGGCATGTTATATTGGGCAAGTGGATAGTCGACTCTTTTGTGCCATGCCTCAGCTCACCCCCATGGTAAAGAGCATGGGTGGGTGCCAAAATTCACAAAATATATGTAAATAATTTATGGGCTAATTAAAGCTTAACTAGTCGCAATATTACATTGCCCACACTATAACATGGTCAACATGAGCAGTCAGGTTGGAGTGAGAACTGTTTAATCACCAGGAAGAATGGAAGTACTGTCTTTTGGAGGGCGTCTCGTGTCCATCATGGGCACGCAATGAGAAGAGAAACACACACTCCCTTCCTTTTGCACCTGTATGTTCATTAAAATCCATGCCATCCTCCTTGTCCCTGCACTCTGCCTCCCAGTATATGAAAATGAACCCCAGTACAAAGTCCCTGCACTTACCTAGATCTGTAAGATGCTTAAATGAGTCTGCCTGAAGTCCCATCAGCGCCCCTTATGAACTTTAGCGCTGCTGGGACTGCTGACCAATCTGGAGGACAGGACTACCTCCCAATGAGGGGCAGAAATCCTTGCAAGCACTTGTTTTGCCCACCTACAGTGCTCAATGGCTGCAGACCAAGCTTCTAAATAGCCAGTCATATTTTGTCTACATTGTAACACTGTTATGCACAACATCCTGTGCAGCATGTCTCACAAGTGTCTTTGGCTACACTGATATAGTATCCACTTTTTTGTGTATTGTTTCCTGTGCTGCATGTGGTGCCATTTGAATGTGTTCAATATATTTTCATAATTTACTCAAACTTGAGTGAAAAAAATGCATCTATCTTGTGCAGTTTTGATGTGATTTGTCTCTATCTAATAGATCATTGCCAATATCAGGAGTTTTCCAAATCTGATGTCTGGCATTTGCTGAATATTCAAACACTTAATGAATTAGTTGGTGAATGTTCTTTTTTACATTTTTAAATAAACATTTATCTTCCTAGGTTTGTTAGTGAATATTCTATCCCCATGCCAAATCTGGAAGCCAACCAGTTGACTATGCAGTATTGTCCACCTGTCAAGCCACCTTTTTTAAAGGAGATTGAAATTATGGTTACACATGTCAACGATCCATTGGATTTCTACATTCAGTTGGTACTTAAATTTTTAAGCATTTTCCTAAAAGTCTACACCTTAAGGTATAGAAAGACTAATATTTTAAAATGTTTTTGCTAAAATAGTGCAGTAATTCTATATAATGCTGCTTGATTCTCATAGCAAGAAAATTCTTTCTTTTTCAATGCTAGTTTATTTTCATGGTGTCATTCTGAGTGGGAGGTTTTACCCAAGCAAAACAATGCAACATAGTATTACCTGGGTCACTGACTTAGCACTATTGGGGGTGGCCATGAGATATGGTACCTTTTGGATGTATAGGTGGTTCTTCTGTAATGTGATAGTTGTGTTCTTGTACAGCCCTGTATTATAGGAAAATTACAGTCTAGAAACGGTGTTTGAAGTGTTGGTGATGTAATTGTGTTACAGCCAACACGCGTTTTTTAAGTTTGTGCTTTCAAAACAACAGTATCCCCAATTCATCAATCCATTATGGCGAATTTGTGTGAACGAAGCGCATGTTATAGCAGAATAGCCTGTATTTCCAATCCTGCAGTACTTTGTTGTGAGTTTAGTGCATTGATAGAGAACACTCAGACCTGGAGAGGGGAGCTGCTCTGAACACCTGGTACAAACTGAGAGTTTGGCAGTGAATGATTCTTGGAATCTGAAGGTATGTGAAAGGAAATTGATTCAAAAATGTCTTAAGACCAGTAAGAAAAATGCAGATGTGTGTGTGAGAAGAAATGTAGACAAGAAATTGGAGTGGGGTGTAATAATTGCTGTTCAAGTTGGAGAAGAGTTAGAAATTATGTACTTTATGGTGGCAAATTTGATTTCACTATGGGGCACACTATCTCAATATTTTGAAGTAGAAAAAGGATTAAAAGCTTTTCGGAGGCAGGCTCATAACGTGAAATTTAAATATGGTGATGTTAGAGCTATCAAAGGTATCAGGAAAGTGGCATGTTTCACAGTTGAAGACTGCTGGGGTCTGATGAAGGGTAAAGTCCTTCTGATAGTCACAGCTAAGGCTAAAATTTATGTAATATACTGTGCTAATAGATTTAATTTGAGCCATCCCAGAAGATGGTGAAATGGCATAGGTTTAGTACAGGCATCTTACTTTCCCAGTGCATGATTTGCTTTAATTCATATAACCCAGAAAATTGCTTTAAATTTTTGAAAGGTTTCAATCAACAGACTAGAGGTACAAAACATATGGGAACAATTGAAGTTACAGAGTCATAGAGATGTACAGCACGGAAACAGACCCTTTGGTCCAACCCGTCCATGCCGACAAGATATCCCAACCCAATCTAGTCCCACCTGCCAGCACCTGACCCATATCCCTCCAAACCCTTCCTATTCATATTCCCATCCAGATGCCTTTTTAAATGTTGCAATTGTACTAGCCTTCACCACTTCCTCTGGCAGCTGGATAGTTATTTAAAGAATCAGTGTCCTGTGCCTCCACCATTGTTAATGGACCCAAAAAGTGTTAACTGTTATTCAATTAAAGATTAGTGGGCGGCACGGTGGCACAGTGGTTAGCACTGCTGCCTCGCAGCGCCAGAGACCCGGGTTCAATTCCCGCCTCAGGCGACTGACTGTGTGGAGTTTGCACGTTCTCCCCGTGTCTGCGTGGGTTTCCTCCGGGGGCTCCGGTTTCCTCCCACAGTCCAAAGATGTGCAAGTCAGGTGAATTGGCCATGCTAAATTGCCCGTAGTGTTAGGTAAAGGGGTAAATGTAGGGGTATGGATGGGTTACGCTTCGGCGGGTCGGTGTGGACTTGTTGGGCCGAAGGGCCTGTTTCCACACTGTAAGTAATCTGTAAGTAATCTAATTATATGTATTTTGTAATCAACCTGTTAAGATATGTTATTAAATTCCTCTGGAGCAGATGGGACTTGAACTTGGGCCTTACGGCCTGGAGATTGGAACACTACCACTGTGCCACAAGAGCCAAAGTGGGAGATTTTATAGACTGGATTTGATTGACCCCCTAACCTGACCAACTGCATGTTTGCTACCTCAGTTGAGATTAATTAACTGGACACATACCAGCATGAACATGGATCCTTCCAAGTCTGTGGTCTTCAGGTTACACTACGCAACAATATGTGAATTTTATCATTCAAGGAAATGATTTGCCAGGTTTTTCAAGTATTTATGTTTTCCTGCTTCCTGCTGCAGATGGATAGTGTGGATCTTCTCATCCTCACAAGAAATATGTTTGAATTTTATACTGGAAAAGATGTCAGTTTGGAGATCCTGTGCCCATTTGTTGGACAAGCTTGTGCAGCACTCTTTGATGATGGAGGATGGTACAGATGTCAAATTAGTGGTAAGTAAATATGGTAAATATTTGTACTGTTGATTATTGTATCACATCCCCTGTCATATTCAAACTCTGAAGTCAATAGCCTTTTTGTAAAATGGGGTACTTGGCATGCAGTCTTAGTCAAGGTATGGAAAAACATAAGAAATACAGAACTTTATTCTGATCCCCAAGATGATTAAAGCTTGTGCAAGATTGTTTTGGTGATGGTTAATGTTTTGTGTAAGGTTCTTTTAAACTAATCTGCTAAAGTTGTCCATTTTGAATGCAAAGGTTCCTTCATCTTTGATCTGGTAATAATCTACTTATAAAAGTATCAGTGCTACAGACAAAAGCATAGTTTATCATTTTTAGACTAAGTCCGTTGAAGGAACAAGTATCACCTAGTTTGATGTCATTGTCTTTTCCATGATAAAGACAGAGGGGCGCAGAGTACAAGAATAAGGGTGTAATGCTGAAGTTATGTAAGATACGTTTTAGACCTCAAGTGGACTATTGTATGCAGTTCTGGGCACCACACCATAGTAAGGATGTGAATGCACTGGAGAAAGTGGTTGAGGTTTAAAAGAATCCCTGTCCGCCTTCATAAAATGATCAAAAACAAAAGGGCATTGATTTAAAGGGATTTGAAAAAGAAGCAAATGTGATGTGTGAAAAGGATTTTTCTTAGTGTTTTGGGTCTGGAATGCACTGCCTGAACATACAGTGAAGACTAGTTCATTTGAAGCATTCAAGAGGACATTTGGTGATTATTTGAATACACGCAGTATGCAAGGCTATGGAGAAAAGTATCCAGAACAGGTGTTGGCCTGAAATGTACCATTAGAACAATAAGCCTCAAGTGCATCAAAAGGTGCACTTTTGAAATAAAAGCACTATTTATCTGAGACTATTATAAATGTTAGTAAACAAATTATATTTCTGATCTGTCTTTTGCCTCCGATTGCATGTCAAGTGTTCCATTTGAAATGAGATTGTTGATTTCTGGGTTTATTTAGGACTAGGGAAGTGGTAGAGTTTTTACACAGACCTTGTGATTTTTAAAACTGACTTGACCAACCACTAAGCTAGCCTGCTGCTTGCAAATGTTACTTTTTTAAACCCTATTTGTCTTCCTCAAAGACATTCTTTCTTTATTTTTTCTTTTTTTTTGGTGTGGGAAGCTATGGCAAGCCATATCTGTTACTTATTCCCAACTGCCCATTAACTGAGTAGTTCACGAGGCCACTTTAGAGAATAATTAAGTCAGCCACCAGTTTATTTCGGATCTCCAGTTGCGTGCAGTGCAGTTGTTGAGATGTACAGCATGGAAACAGACCCTTCAGTCCAACTTGTCCATGTCGACTAGGTATCCGAAATTAATGTAGTCCCATTTGCCAGCCTCCAAGCCCTTCCTATTCATATACCCATCCAGATGCCTTTTAAAAGCTGTAATCGTATCAGCCTCCACTTTCTCCGGCAGCTGATTCCATATAAATACCATTCTGTGTGGAAAAAGGTGCCCCTTAGGTCCCTTTTAAATTTTTCCCCCCTCACCTTAAATCTATGCCCTCTCTAGTTTTGGATTCCCTTAGCCCAGGGAAATGACTTTGTCTATTTACCTTATCCATTCCCCTCATGATTTTATTAGCCTTTATAAGGTCACCCATTAGCCTTCAATGCTCCAAGGAAAACAGCCCCAGTCTTTGGCTCAAGCCCTCCAACCTTGGCAACATCCTTGAAAATCTTTTCTAAACTTCTCAAGTTTCACAACATCCTTGCTGTTCCAAAAGTGGCCTAACCATTGTCCTGTACAGTTGCAACATGACCTCCCAACTCCTATACACTATGCTCTGAAAAATAAAGGAAAGCATACCAAACACCACCTTCACTGTCCTATCTATCTGCAACTCCATTTTTAAGGGGCTATAAACCTGCACTCCAAGGTCTCTTTGTTCAGCAACACCGCAGGACCTGTGATCAACCTACTTGCCAAGTCTACCTTGCAACAGCTACCAGACTATCCCCTCAGGAAATTTTCGAAGATTTCTTAATAGTGATTTTAATTTTCAAAGAGACCATTTTAAACCATTATATCACAATGTCAAGGCAAAAGTGAACTGAACACTACCTAAGCAATTCCATATAAAAATTTTGACTTTAAAGCAGATTTTAAATTGCACAAAATCGATACCTGTAAAAGCAAACAGTGCAGGGAAAAACTCAGCAATCTGGCAACATTTGTTGAGAGGGAAACAATGTTGTGTGACTTGCAATATTCTGAGGTCATACGGATACTACCAGACCTGCTGAGGGTCTCCACCATTCTTGTATTAATTGCAGGCTTCCAGTATGCACAATTTTACTTTCAGACCTGTAAAAATATTGCTTGATTTTTTTCTTTAGAAAAGTCACTTACTCAGCAGGAAATGTTAGATACCTGTAATTGAATTTGCTGTCAGGATTAAAAAGTGCAAACAATTGAAATGTGTGCTCAATGGCAAAATGTCAGTAGGCACCTGCACACCTTTGCAAACATTTTGAGGTATGAGGAAGTCCAGTCTTTAATGTTTATGGTTGCCACTAGAACAGCTTGAGTTCTATAACAGATACAGTTTTAAGTAGTGTATGAACTGTGCATTGCCTTTAAAAATTTTCCCTGAAACACAGTGACCTAAAATTGGTGCCACTGTTTCCAGTTTGGTGTACATTTGTATTTTACAATTCTGGGAGAAATACATTTTGCTGCTCATTAACTACTCAGGAGTTACATATTTAAGTAAACCATTTTTGGGTTTCAATAGCTGAACAAATTATTAACCAGCCCAGGGATGGATGGTTCAGTCAGCTTGATTAGTGCAGAGAAAAACCATTCAATACTGAAGTCAACATCCTCCTCTTATGATATGGTTTTTGAAAGATACTAACCAAGAATCAGGATATTGCTGCACTACTGTATCATGTGGTATTTTCAAATGTTGTCCCTGCTCATTTATCTATGTAGTGTAATATTTGCCGTGTTTCCTGCATTGCAAAGGGACCACATTTTGTAACCCATTAAGCACCTTGCAATAAGTCAATATTGTTTAAGCATAGAGAGAATGCAAAACTTGCACTCAACTCCCAAGAACAGCAATGCAGGAACAAGCAGATAATCTGAAAACAGCGTAAACATTGGTCAGGACGGCAAGGTTAATTGCCCTGCTCCTCTTCAAATGTAATCTTTCACAACCACAAAGAAGATAGGACTTTGGTTTGAAATCTCATCTAAGATGACAGCACCTTAGTATGTCAATATCCTTTAAAGACATCAGTGGAGCAAGTCAGTTTTTACAGCAGTGATAGTTTGATGATCACTATTGCTGAAACTAACTTCGAAATAAATGTTCAAAATGAATTTAAATTTCACCAGTTGTCCTGGTGGGACTTCTGGATTAACTCCCTTATTTTTATCACAAAATTTCGTCAATGCCGTCATTATTCCAAGATTTGGAACATGTTGCCTCAAAATCACTTTTTTTTTAAAGCTTCTACTGTCATGCTAGACTGCACAAATGGTCAAACTTCAAACCCTCAAGCAAGTATCGTGGCTGCCCATGGCTTGGCATACCTCTGCTACCCTGAGACAGCTGTTGCATCTGTTGTACATGATTAAAGATGCCCAGCTCTTATTTGGTATGCAGCAGTCTCTAAAATAAGTTGTCATGAGTGAAGCAGGCACTTGACTTGCTGCATTCGTGCTTTTTGATCAGATGTGATGGCTCAGCAATATTTGCCACTAAATTGTGTGGAAAACATTTTTGTTTTACAACTTTTATGTGAAACAAATACATCTAATCCCTCTGGAATTCTCCCAAAGCATTTGCCTTGAGAGAACTTTCAAGCATCTCCTTTTTAAATTTACTTTTCTTCATCTGTTTTTAATTAGCTCTATCACTTTTTAACTCTGCTATGGACAGTATTGTGTGTGTGTGTGTGTATTTGAGTAATCTTGAACTGTACGTATTTATAACAGCTGCAGTATGCTATAATATGTCTAAAGTTTATTGAATAGTGGTTTTTGAAATTACCTGATCTTTTTAGTATGTATTCTTTTGAGGTGTTACCTGTTTTGAAACCTTAACTAAATAAGAAAAAAAAATTAAAATCACAAGGGTTGTGTATGTGTTTTAGGCTTACCTGGACATAGAGAAGTTGATGTCAAATACGTTGATTATGGCAACACAGCACGAATACCAGTAACAAATACAAGGAAGTTAAAAGAGGATTTTCTAACTTTACCTATTCAAGTAAGTGTGAACATGGATGTACTCTCAAAGAAGGATCTTCAGAAAGAAAGTTACCAAAATCTATGCCTCAGTGAAACTTAACGGTGCATTTTTGCTCTTGCCTGTATGAGGCGTTTGTAATTCCAGAAGTGAGACTAAAAGCTTTTTATGCATTGATAATCTAGAGGGCTGTCAGAAGAGAGCAGGTGTAAAGGGGACAATTTGAATAGCTCTTCAAGAGGCCAGTATCACTCATGGTACCAAATGGTCGTCCTCAGTCCTGTCCCCTTCTGTACCATATCCAAAGTTTTAGTGAGGATGTTGAAATTTGAAATAAGAAAGAATACTAGAACTGTCAGCAGGACTGATAACATCTGTGAAGAAAGTTAATATTTTTAAATCTATGCGCCTTTATCAGAACTGCAGCAGTCATACAGTTCACAGACACTGCCAGAGCACTGAGACCACAGGAAATAGGGACCAGAAGTAGGCCAATCATCCTCTTGAGCTTGTTTTGCCATTTCAGTAGGATCATGGCTGATCTGAGATTCCATGTTCCCTTTTTTTCTGCCCTTTTGTGGCAACCCTGGATTCCGAAACTGAGAAGAATCTATCTATCTCAGCCTCAAATATATACAAGGACCCTAACCCCACATCTGTGGCAAGGAGTTCCCAAAGTGTCTCACCTCTTGGACTGGAGAAATTTTTTCTCATCTCAATCTTAAATTGACACCCCTTTTTTTTCTGAGATTCCTCCCTCTGGTCCTAGACTCTGTCAGGAGGGAAAAAATCCTCTCTGCATTTACTCTTCCAGAGTGCCTTCAGAATCCAGTGTCTCAATGAGATCACCTCTCATTCTTCCAAATTCCAATGAGTAGAGTTCCAAACTGTTCAACCTTTGCTCATAAGACAATACCTCCTCCATACTGGGGAATCATTCTAGTGAACCTTCTGTGAACTGTCTCCAGTGAAGTAAATATCTTTTCTTAAATAAGGGGACTAAAACTGCTCTCATTTATTTGCAGATGTGGTCTCTCCAACATCTTGTTGCAGTAAAACTTCCTTACACTTGCACACTAGCACCCACAGGGCTTTTGCCCGAAACATCGATTTCGCTGTTCGTTGGATGCTGCCTGAACTGCTGTGCTCTTCCAGCACCATTGATCCAGAATCTGGTTTCCAGCAACTGCAGTCATTGTTTTTACCCCATAATATACTACTGAGTGTTAGCAGTATTTTTGTTTTTATTCCAGATTTTTGGTAATTGACTTCTCTAATTCAACTCCAGTCTGACAACAACATAATCTTTCTATTTTCTTCCAGTAAAATTTAGATTGAAATATACTTTGTCTGCCCAAGTGTTCCAAATGCGTTAATCGGAACTATTTTAAAATCTGAGGCAAAAGTTGGTCAAAGATACACTGCTTAATTCAGAATGGATGCCATCATCTGAGCACCCATCTGATTACACTGGTGCAGCAACAACTCCAATGAAGAGAAATGTAGCTTGCTTATTGGCGATGTCACTGCTGTGCTTCTGGGTGGGGAGGGGATGGAGGGGAAGCAGAGTAAGCTGCTGGTTCTAAGTGGACAGAGGTTGCACAACAAATCAGAAAAAGCATCATTTCCAAAGCATGACAGTTCCTTAATCTCATGCTATGTAAAGCTATCTCTAATGCATGCCTATTGTTAATGCTGTTCTTCATGGAAGACCAAGAAGAACGAAACTATCTGAAGCACTGATACTCTCCATCTTTCACTCTCTTGGATTGCTACGTATTTCACTTCACATTTTGCTGCCTCCATTGAAGCAGTCTGCACCGACTGCTCTGTGTTAACTCCTTTCATTTCCTCATATCTCCAACCTTTTGTTCACCAGCAGTGCTATTTTGTCCTGATTATTCACACCAGGGTTTCACCAGTAACACAGATGTCAGGCAGCCACAGCAGGAGATCCCTGCACTACCTTACATAATCATTTGTGGACATTGTAGATGGTGGCATGTCATAAGGGGAACTGGTGAAGCCTCTGTGTCCTCCGAACGTGCCTCCCCCACATTTCATTTTAAACTTTTCTTTCATCACTAGACATGATTAATTGTTATACATTTTGGAAGTCATTCATTTGTTTCTACTTACCCATGCCAACAAAGGCTAACAGTTGTCCTATTGTTTAATTGTAAATCCAAATAGCCGTGAGCAACCCAAAAAAAATTCAATGCTGCAGAAATTGGAGTATCTCTTGACAGGACACTGGATAGGGCACATTTACAGCTATCTGCTCAGAGTGGTACCCTACATAGTTTAGAGTGTAGGCTTGATGATCTGTGTGTGGAGATATACGAAGTGCTAACGTAGAAACAAAGAAATTGGCATAGGAATGCTCGAGGGATAGTTTGGCAGTTCCCCATGTTTGACTGCTATCTTGGCACCTTGAACTGCTTAACCACAAGCTTGGGACATAATATTGGGAAATTAATTGCTTACTGCAAAGCAAGTTGCCAGTTAGTGAGCATTGCAGGATGCTGTGCAATAATGAAAACTCTGGTGTCAGCTCTCTGAATTTGATCTTGACCCTGGGTCTAGCATCTTCTCTAACTAATCTCTGAAGGGTAGTTTGGGAGTGCTTCATCCAGAGGCTCACTGAGGTTTTACCTAGTATGGTGACGAAATGTCTAAAAATGAACCTTCCAGCTCAGTGAGCAAACCTACATCCAGAACCTCAACCTGAGCTGCAAATCTTCTCAGAACTCGCTAACACCTCCTGGGCATGATATGCTAAAACTGGCCCGAAAATGGGTAACAAATGTCATCTAACAGAGTGCCACCTGTGAACAGCTGTACTTGCTGCATGAATGCCTAAGAAAGCAGGTACTACCTAAATGTCTTAAATACAAACCTCCCCTTAACACCCCACTAGCCAAAAGAATAGCAGAGCACAATGATTGCAGAATGCTTAGAGAAATGATTAATGATGCCCACAACAGATTCCGGAAATACAACTGGGAAATTTTGCACCAAAAATCTTTACTCACTCATGCAACTGTCCGTGAATGGACAGACACAATACAACAAGCCATAGATATTAAACAGCGGCAACAACACAGAAAATAAAAAAAACTAGACAAAGTTACAGAAAATAATAACACTGACAACACAGAAGCATTGATTTTAAAAAACTCAAGGATAAAAAACTAGAGAACTGAATCACAGTCCTATTCAAAAAGCTTCAGAAATCTGGAGAAATAAATAAGACCAACTTCCAAAAAATGAAACCAGATGGATCCAACACTCCATGCGTCTACAGATTACCCAAAATTCACAAACCAGGAGTCCCCCTCAGACCCATAGTCTCGCTACTTGGAAACCAACTTAGAGATTGGCCAAGGAGCTACACCAAAGACTAAAACACTTAGTAGAAGGTTCACGCCATTCCATCCACTCTACCCAGGAATTCCTGAAGACTCAAAGATCCTAAGATAGAGGATGAAGTAATGATGTAACAGCCCTGTTCATGTCAATCAACATCAACCTGGCCAAGGAAACACTGACTACCCTAATAGAAAACCCAAAGACCTATACACCAAACACCACCAACTTCTTCAGCAAGGAAAGTATCGTCAAGCTAGTGGACATATGCCTTACCACCCATTTCACCTTCAACAACGGAAAACCCATGGGATCTCCGATATCAGGATTCTTAGCAGAGACAGTAATGCAGAGATTCCAACAAACAGCTCTGCTAACCAACCAAACCAAACCAAACTTTGGGTCTGCTATGTGGATGACACCTTTGTCATCACTAAACAAAACAAATGAGAGGAAACTTCAAGACCATCAATAATACCCTTACTGGCATAAAATTCACTAAAGAGGAGGAAAACGACAACAAACTGCCATTCCTAGATAGCACAGTAGAGCAAACAGTCAATGGGGAACTTCAAAACAGCGTCTACAGGAACACAACACATACGGACCAAATATTGAACCACAGAAGCAATCATCCCAACATCACAAACGAAGCTGCATCAGAACATTATTTCAATGAGCCAACACACACTGCAGCACAGAGGAACTACTCAGAGCAGAGGAAAATCACCTCTACAGTGTATTCAAAAAGAATGGGTATCCAATGAACACAGTCCGCTGATTTTCTCAGCAACAAACCCGAACAGGCAGACAAAACGCACCCAGAAACCCTAGCCACTCTTCCCTACATCAAAGACATCTCTGAAATGACTGCCAGACTATTCAGACCCTTTGGCATCATAGCAGCCCACAAACCCACCAACACTAAAACAGCAGCTAATTAACTTGAAAGACCCTATACAGACAACAAGCAAAACTAATGTCATTTATGAAATATCGTGCAAGAACTGTAACATACATTACATTGGACAAACAGGCAGAAACTAGCCACTAGGATACATCAACATCAACTAGCCACAAAACGACATGACCCTCTCTCACTAGTATCATTACATACAGATAAGGAAGGACACCAGTTCGACTGGGACAACACATCCATCCTAGGACAAACCAGACACATGCACGAGAATTCTTTGAAACATGGCGTTCCAACCGGAACTCTTATCAACAAACACATTGACTTGGACCCATTTACCACCCCCTGAGAAAAAGAACAGAAAATGACATCACCAACCCAAGCATAGAAAGCAGGAGTCTTTCACTGCTTCCCCTGAGGCCCACTGAAGATGTTATCTAGTATGGTGATGAAATGTCTGAAAATGAACCTTCCAGCTCAGCAAGCAAACCTACATCCAGTACCTCAATCTGAGCTACAAATCTTCTCAAAACTTGCGATAGTTTGGGACTTTGAGAGTCTATGTACAAGCCTGCAAAGGGAATCTAGAACGTTTGATTAGATTAGATTAGATTACTTTACAGTGTGGAAACAGGCCCTTCGGCCCAACAAGTCCACAACGACCCGCCGAAGCGCAAACCACCCATACCCCTACATTTACCCCTTACCTAACACTACGGACAATTTAGCATGGCCAATTCACCTGACCTGCACATCTTTGGAACTGTGGGAGGAAACCGGAGCACCCGGAGGAAACCCACGCAGACACGGGGAGAATGTGCAAACTCCACACAGTCAGTCGCCTGAGGCGGGAATTGAACCCGGGTCTCTGGCGCTGTGAGGCAGCAGTGCTAACCACTGTGCCACCGTGCCGCCCACAAAAGTGGACACACTTCATGTAATAGTATACCTGCTCAGCCACTAGCCTCTCTTGTTCCAAGAGAAACAACCAACTGTTCTAGAGAACACGGAGTAGCTAAATTCTCAATATCTGGACTTTCTCAAGGTTGTCTACTAGAGCCGTTGTCAATGCCCTCACTGGAATTCAGCTTTCCACGACTAAATTGTAGCTGCTTGAGATCCACAGTGTATTTGTTCTTCAGGAGATTCTGTGCTTGATTTTGGGGAGGTACCTTGGGAGATGGGAACCAGGAGGAATTCTGAAAGTAATACCTTGAACAAGACCAGGCAGTTGGCCCACACAGGCTAGTTGGATCTTTTAAAATCTGAAAAGATTTCATGTCTCTTCTAATTGACTTTAATAGTCCATTAGTGCATTAAAGACAGACCCTCTTTCCAACATCTTCAAGAATAAAGTAATGTTATTAACGGAAATGAATCCAGTACAGTCATTCTTTCTAATTTATAAGTTAAAATTTGAGTGTAATGCTTAGTTTTATGTATTGTTGGATGATGTAGTAAATCGAGGCCTGACTGTATTAATTGTACAGTTGAGAACCTATGAGTATTCTGATGTCTTCTCCAATATTCTTTAACAGAGTCAAGAAATAGATTATGTCAAATAAAAACAAAATACTGCAGAAGATGGAAATATAAAATAAATAGAACATCCTGGAGAAACACAGCAATATGTATAGAGAACGAAACAGTTAACATTTTGAGTCCACAATAACTGTTTTGAAATGGACTCTTAGCGTAACTGTTTTTCTCTCCATAAATGTTGCTGGTCATGCCGAGTTTCTCCAGTATTTTCTGTGTTTGTATGAAAAGGATTATCTAGCCGTTCAAATAGTTTGTTGAATTTGCATGTATAAATTTTAAATCAAACAATTCTTGTATATTTTTCACATTTCTCGCATCCTTCCTAGTTTCTTTAAGAGCTGCTACATACTATATTTGTTTTGACTTTGTGGCTGTTTACTTTGGGGCTTGAAGTACTTAGTACAGATAAATATGCTTATGCCTTGTCAATGTCCAGATTCCCTACCTATTTTGTAACAACAGTGAAGTGAGCGATGAGGAAAATATTAGAAATAATATAAGATTGAGAGAACATTGTCACTGATTTTATTCAACATTCTTTTAATAATTCGTAGAACTTTACCAGAAGAGTATTTAATCTTTGAAATGCATTACATTTGTTTGCAATATTGGAATGGCCATTCCCACACCTTTAGTCCTTTCCTTTTAGACTTATATTTCCTTTTGCTCAATTGCTTTTTATAATTCCTTTCGTGTGTGTGGGTGTAATAGTTTCTTACATGCCTTTTGGAGACCCTTTCATCAAATAGCCTGTCAGTGTTTGAGGAGGACAACCCCAGTTTCTCCGATCTATCAATATAATTGAAGACTACCGTCCCTGGAACCATTTTTGTAATTCATCTCTGCACCATCTCTAAAGTTTTCACATTTACCTTGATGTGTGCCATTCGGAAGTGAACACCACACAGGTACTTCAGTTGAGGCTGAATCAATATTTTTACAATTGATCTTCATCATTTCCTTTTGTAGCCTGTACCTTGAATTAGAAAGTCCATGATCCCTTAGTGCTTTTCAGTGATTTTCTTAATCTACGCCTCTTCATCCAACCATAACGATTTGTGTAAATGTAACCCTGCAAATTTTTCTTCCTGCACCTTGGAAAGGATGCACTCTTCTGTTTATGTCTCATGTAATTCTTTTTACCAAAACCTACCACTTCCTCATGTTTCTGTGCACTAAAGTTCATCAGCTATCTAACCTGTTCTACCCCAGTCAGTCTTCCATTTGCAATTACTGTTCTTCTCTCGGTTCCAAATTTTGTTATTTGCATCTTTTGGAAATGTGCCTCATACATCCATGTTTGAGTTATTTAATGTAAATCAGTGAAGCATGGCCCTAGCATCAACCCTTAGGGAACCTCACTGTATAGCTTCCTTCAGTCTGAAAAGCAACTGTTCACCCACTACTGTTTTCTATCACTTTACCAACTTTATAGTCAATGCTGTATTTATTTTGCAGTCCACATGGACCATATCAAGCACATCAATGAAAGTTCTGTTGCCCCAACAAGAAATAACAAAAAGTAGGATTTTTGATGAGCAAAAATGTATAAATCTACAACAGCTAAAATAATTAATTACTCTGTATTTCAGGCTTTACAATGCAGACTGTCGGATGTGGAACCTATCAATAGCACAGAAGGATGGAACGATTGTGCAAAAGAGAGATTTCAATACCTTACATTGAACAAGTGCATGTGGTGTCATATAACTTGTATGTAATGTATTTCATTTATAAATCCTTCTAATTCAATGGTTCATAATCCAACAGTAATTCATATTTATAAGGTATCCAATTGTAATTCCTCGATCAGATTTTAGTTCCTTATTAGACTTGCAATAGAAGTGCTGTTGGGTAGTTGAAATCCCCTATTATCTTATTCTGTTTACACTTCTCTGAAATTTGTCTACATTTCTGTGCTTCTGTCTGTTTCCTATGTTTTTGAGGCCGATACTTATGCTTCAAGCAATGCAATTGTCCTCCTTTATTTTTAAGTTCTAGCCATATGGCCTGAGTTGAGGAGCCTCCTAAGGTACCATCCATCCTTCCTACTGTTGTTGTAATTGACTATTTGATCGATATTTTTGACACTATCTCATTTACACTCCTTGAAGAAGCTGAACATTTGATATGCGCAGCAACCACCTCCTTCCCCTCTATCTTAAGTATATACACCACACTGCATTAGCCTTTCTTCTGTGTTTGACTGCATATGAGGGCATGATGTTTAGGTGACATTTAAATTATTTCTACACTGAGCTGCTGTTTTGGAGGACTGAGCTGGGCCTTCTAGCTGCCTTGCACCCTCTTGCACAATCTTTACACACACCATGTAAAATATACACTGACCCCTGTGTGAAAGACAAAAATACAGGCACCATCATATACATGGTTTGGGTTGGATGTGTATTTTAGAAGATGAGCAAGTATACAGATCAGCTTTTCCCAAATCCACAAGAAATTGCAGGCCCTCAACGACAGTAGGCCCCCCCCAATGACCTACAAGCTGCTTTTAAGAATTGCATGGATTCTTCAGGTATATCAATTATTTTAGCATTGCATTTATCGTTTTAAAAGGTGCATCACTAAAACAGTCTTGGGTTTTAAAGATCAGTAAACATACTTAGTTGTTCTAGGTTTCACTTTGTTATCTGTGGTTAAAATGTTATATGAAATTGTAGACTTATTGTTTATATTTCTTTTCTCCTTCAGATGAATCTTGGGGAGACTCATTGTCAGTTCAGTTATCAGCACCTGATTTGAATGGGACAAAAGCTTGTATAAACAACATTTTAGTTGAAGAAAACCTGGCAAGCTTTACAAAGAAGTAAATATATTTAATGTGCTTCTGTATATTTGACTTTTAAGTGACAGTGTATAGATGTGATTTTATTTTTACACTGATTTGATTTTGAATCTCCAACTGCTTTTATGTTTTACTGGTTACATTTTACAATGTTTTAATGCAAATTAGAATATCTGTTGGCCTTTGTTCTAAATGGAAATTATTTTTGAGGTTTATTTATCTCCTAGATGGGCATTTATTATCTGGGAGCAACTAACTTAGAAACACTAAGGGTGGAATCTTACAGGGATGTGAACAATCTGGGTTCTGGTGAGATGCGTGGCAGAATGGGTGACCAGTGCAGCGAGACCCTTCTCTCAATGTCAGGAGCAGCTCATGCCATTTTTCAAAATCTTTTTCAAAAACGGTATGATGAATTGTTCACTGGGCAGTGGTGAGATGCCACTTGGCAGCCCCCCCCCCCCCCCCCAATTAACATTCAACCTCCCTACTCCACCTGCTTTCTACGTTTCTATGTCTGATCCACATACAGGACATTTCTGTTCTTCACTGCTGCACTGGTAATTATCATTGTAATACAGTGGCAAGGATGAGAAGCCAAATGATGAATAGCACACCATCCTTTCTTGTTTTTTTGCCCTGTTGCTGGTTGTTTCCCTCAACAAGAGACGCAGGTTTTACAGGAAATGAATGTGGGTGATGGAGCTGTTACTGTTTGGTGCAGGTAGGAGGTCCCTAAGCAAGAGACTAGGCAGTACGGAGAGAATGCAAGGTTAATGGTGTCAAGGATTGCGATGAGTGAGAGTGATAGAAGGAAAATGCTGCAGGCAGTGGAGAAGGTATTAGAGCACAAGTCTTAATGAATGCTAGGTGCAATATCAGACAGTGAATGAAAGAAATGGTGGCACTTCCACTGGTGGAGTGGTGAAGAATGTTGATCATCTTCCTAAAATGCTGGACATTCCTCGAGATGGCTGAGATTGCTTGAACCAGGGTGGCAGCCTTTGAGGGGAGGAAGTCCTATGTCAGCACCACCACGTATAGCATGAACCTGGCCCCAAAAGAGGAATGCTGATTTCTCCCATACACCATGGCTAGAGCAAATGTCAGCCGCATAGGGCAGCTGCAGACTGACTGATATCCGCTGGGTGGCGAATTGTTTCAGGAATGGTGCATGGTAAGACAAAGTGGAAATCGGAAGTGAGATATGCTAATAGGGGCATGGTAGATAAACAATTAGGCAAAGTTTGGCAAGATATGGCGAGAGGGCTCAATGGGTCTTGCAGTGACAAACCCTGTTTTTAAACAAAAAATTCAGCATAACCCTTTTTAACAACTTCCTGCTGTTTCAAGCCTTGAAAGGCTTTGAGGCTTGTGCTGCTGCTGGATGCTCTCAGATTTGTTAGGAAATTGTGAATAAGGCATAGTGTTTATTTAAGCATGTTCCCAGAACGCAGTTTCTTTGCTATCTTGTATGTTTGGTAGATGTTTTAGAGAAATTCCTATTAGGTCTTGCTGTATTATCATTTGGCTTGTTACATCTCTAATTGGTCATATTGTGAACCTTAGAATTATAATCATTCTGAAATAATGCAATAGTTCCATTCCCATGTGATCCTGCATTATAAGAAAATCATGTAACAACAGCACCATTTAAACTAATGGGGCTAGAATTGCATTTATAATTTTTGATAAGGGATAGCATTACAGCTGTGCTGAGGAGGATATTCCTGGAAATACATCCAGGGAAGTTATTTGGGTGGAACTGAGAAATAAGAAAGGGATGATCACCTTATTGGGATTGTATTATAGACCGCCTAATAGTCAGAGCGAAATTGGGAAACAAACTTGTAAGGAGATTTCGGCTGTCTGTAAGAATAATAGGGTGGTTATGGTAGGGGATTTTAACTTTCCAAACATAGACTGGGACTGCCATAGTGTTAAAGGTTTAGATGGAGAGGAATTTGTTAAGTGTGTACAAGACAATTTTCTGACTCAGTATGTAGATGTACCTACTAGAGAAGGTGCAAAACTTGACCTTCTGTTGGGAAATAAGGCAGGGTAGGTGACTGAGGTGTCAGTGGGGGAGTCCTTTGGGGCCAGCGACCATAATTCTATTAGATTTAAAATAGTGATGGAAAAGAATAGACCAGATCTAAAAGTTGAAGTTCTAAATTGGCGAAAGGCCAATTTTGACTGTATTAGGCAAGAACTTTCAAAAGCTGATTGAGGGCAGATATTTGCAGGTAAAGAGACGGCTGGAAAATGGGAAGCCTTCAGAAATGAGATAACAAGAATCCAGAGAAAGTATATTCCTGTTAGGGTGAAAGGAATGGCTGGTCAGTATAGAGAATGCTGGAAAACTAAAGAAATTGAGGGTTTGGTTAAGATAAAGAAGGAAGCATATGTCAGGTATAGACAGGATAGATCGAGTGAATCCTTAGAAGAGTATAAAGGAAGTAGGAGTATACTTTAAGAGGGAAATCAGGATGGCAAAAAGGGGACATGAGATAGCTTTGGCAAGTGGAATTAAGGAGAATCTAAAGAGTAACTAGAGAGAGAATAGGGCCCCTCAAAGATCAGCAAGGCGACCTTTGTGTGAAGTCGCAGAAAATGAGGGAGATACTAAATGAGTAATTTGCATCAGTATTTACTGTGGAAAAGGACATGGAAGATGTACAATGTAGGGAAATAGATGGTGACATCTTGCAAAATGTCCAGATTACAGAGGAGGAAGTGCTGGATGTCTTGAAACGGGTAAAGGCGGATAAATCCGCAGGACCTAATCAAGTGTACCATAGAACTCTGTGGGAAGCTAGAGAAGTGATTGCTGGGCCTCTTGCTGAGATATTTGTATCATCGATAGTCACAGCTGAGGTGCCAGAAGACTGGAGGTTGGCAAACGTGCCACTGTTTAAGAAGGGTGGTAAGGACAAGCCAGGGAACTATAGACCATTGAGCCTGACGTTAATGCCTCTAATATTGAAATAATTTATCAACCCTTTTTTGAATATACTTACTTACCCAGCCTCCACAGCATTTCTATCGTAGTGATACCGTAGGTTGACCACCCTCTGAGGAAAGAAATGCTTCCTCATCTCAGTCCTGAATGGACTGCCCCATATCATGAATCTGTAAACATAGGTTCTAGATTCCCCAACTATAGCAACATTCTCCCTGCATCTAGTCTGTCTAACCCTATTAGAACTTTATAGGCAGGGAGACCAAAACCATAATACCCTGGGTGCTGTATCACCAAGGAACTGAATGAAAATAATAAGAATCCCTACTTCTAAACTCAAATCCTCTTGTAATGAAGGCCAAAGTGCTATTCGCTTTCCTAACTGCTTGCTGCATTTGCCTGATTTACTTTCATTGATTGGTGTTCAAGGACACCCAGATCCCTTTTTACATCCATATTTCCCAATATATCACCATTTAAATAATACTTGACCTTTCTGTTTTTCATACTGACGTGTATAGCTTCACATTTATTCCACTATACTGCATCTGCCATGTGTTTGTCAACACACTCAATCTGTCTGGATTGTCCTAAAGACACATCCTCTAATATAACAATTAATTCCCTCATCCAAGTCATTTATATATATATTTATATCATGACAACTGTTAGCCAAGCATTTATACCTATGGTATATCACTAGTCAACCCTTTCTCCCAGAAGATGGAGTTTAATTCAGATAAATGCGAGGTGCTGCATTTTGGGAAAGCAGATCTTAGCAGGACTTATACACTTAATGGTAAGGCCGTAGGGAGTGTTGCTGAACAGAAACCTTGGAGTGCAGGTTCATAGCTCCTTGAAAGTGGAGATAGGATAGTGAAGAAGATGTTTGGTATGCTTTTCTTTATTGGTCAGAGTATTGAGTACAGAAGTTGGGAAGTCATGTTGCGGCTGTACAGGACATTGGTTAGGCCACTGTTGGAATATTGTATGCAATTCTGGTCTCCTTCGTATCGGAAAGATGTTGTGAAACTTGAAAGGGTTCAGAAAAGATTTACAAGGATGTTGCCAGGGTTGGAGGATCTGAGTTACAGGGAGAGGCTGAACAGGCTGGGGCTGTTTTCTCTGGAGCATCGGAGGCAGAGGGGTGACCTTATAGAGGTTTACAAAATTATGAGGGGCATGGATAGGGTAAATAGGCAAAGTCTTTTCCCTTGGGTCGGGGAGTCCAAAATTAGAGGGCATAGGTTTTAGGGTGAGAGGGGAAAGATGTAAAAGAGATCTAAGGGGCAATTTTTTCACACAGAGGGTGGTACATGTACTGAATGAGCTGCCAGAGGGAGTGGTGGAGGCTGGTACAATTGCAACATTTAAGAGGCATTTGGATGGGTATATGAATAGGAAGGGTTTGGAGGGATATGGGCTGGGTGCTGGCAGGTGGGACTAGATTGAGTTGGGATATCTGGACGGCATGGACAGGTTGGACCGAAGGGTCTCTTTCCATGCTGTACATCTCTATGACTCTTAATACAAGTAAGGAATGTTCTCATTCTATGAACAATTGTCTAAACCCTTAAATTGCATTCTAGCCAACTCGCATTGAAGAAATCGGGTTTATAGCAGAACCAATTGTATCAGTAACGTTACTGCAGTCCCAGAGATGGAAATTCTATGTCTTCATATATTTTTTAAAAAGATTTCTCACCTTTTTCAGTATTTCTTTCTCACCTTTTAAATATTATTTTCAAAGTTATTTCACAGATAATGTAGAGCACAATAACAAAGCTCTGATGACTTCCACCAAACAAATAAATGAAGCTGGAATAATAAGTGTTCATGACAGTGTATCAAATTGCCAACAGCTTGAAGAAATGGACATTTCTGGGACAGTATCAAGTGGAAATGCTTTTGATTATGGTCAGCAAGTGGACGTGAAAGTAACATTTGTGGCTTCTCCCAGCAGTATATTTGTACAGATGTTAATGTCACAGTATCGGCTGAAAGAGTAAGTATTACATCAATCCCTAAAGAAATACCCAGTGTATGGGCCTTAATTGCTTTTGTGCACAATGCCATTTTCTTTCTCTGTTTCTCCACTTGCAACAACTTTTTTGAAGAGCTGAAGTAAGCAAATTGTTCTGGCTCTGTCCTAACCCTAGATGAACAGTTGAAGAATGAAGTTAATAAAGCACAAAATTTCTTAGTGTTGTATTTAACTACTAATGGGTTGAAGGCCTTTAAATGTTTACTGGAAGAGTATTTGCAGTTCTGCACCTTTCAAGTGTCTTGTGTGTGAGTGCATTAGTTTGTCAACTTTTGCACAGGAGACCAGCCATGTGGGATTTTAGTTTACCCTGGTGCTCTCTGGACACTTAAAAGATCTCCGTTTAGGAGCCTAACCAAGGAATCATTGGGCTGAGAATTCATTCACAATATCTAACTTAGTAATTGACCTAATCTTGTGCATCCCCAACACTTGTTCCCATGTGTGCGAAAAGGCTGTATCTCAATCTGTGTATCTTTTATAGTGATTCTTAATGCAGACATAAGATTCACGATATGTACCAAAGAAGGGAATAAGCAGCTTCTGTTCACTTTCATAACATTGGAATTTACTTAATGAAAGCATTTTACCAGATCTATTTATGTATTTTGTATAATGCCTACATTTTTCCTAGTTGTTTAACTGATGACTCAGTATAAATTTTGCAGAAACATTATGCAACAACATGTGCTATTATTAGATTAATAATCGGTTTTAAGATTAAGGGTGGCACGGTGGCTCAGTGGTTAGCACTGCTGTCTAAAGGTACCAGGGTTCTGGATTCAATTCAACCTTTCGGAGATCTGTGTGAAACTTGCTCATTCTCTGTCTGTGTGGGTTTCCTCCAAATACTCTGGTTTCCTCCCACAGCCCAAAGATGTGCAAATCAGGTGGAATAGCCAGGGAGGTGCAGGCTAGGTGGGTTAGCCATGGGAAATGCACGGTTAGAGGGATAGGGTGGATCTGGGTGGGATGCTCTTCTGAAAGCCAGTGTAGACTCACTGGGCCGAATCACCTGCTTCCACACACTTCCACATTCTTAAAAAAAAATGAACAATTAATTTAGAATTTTAAATGTGAAGTTAGAACTTTAAGTGTAAATTATTCAGGCTGTAAAAGACCAGTCAAAGGAATGCAGAAGTGGTATAATATTCAATAAAACATGTGAAATAAAATGTGTAAAATCAACAGAACAGTAATATTTGTTCCAGTTTGCAGGAAGAAATGAAAGTTGCATATTCATCTTTGGAACATGAAGTTGTTGAATGGGAGGAGAGTATGGACTGCGCATTATTGGCTTTTGAGCACAGAGAGTGGAGAAGAGGGAAAGTCACCAAAGTGATTTCGGATAAGTTTGTGGAGGTAATTTGGTATAATGGATTCTGCCAGTGTACCTGGTAACCACAAGATGTAGGACCAGATGTAAGCCATTCAGCCTCTCCCATCTGCTCCATCATTCAATGAATTCATGACTGATTTGATAACGTTCAACTCCATTCACTTCCTTGCCTTTTGCCCGTAAACTCTACTGATTAAAAATCTATTTTTCTCAGTGTCGAACATACTTTACCAGAGGGCTGTCGAGGCTGGGTTAAGAAAATTCCAAAGATTCACTATCCTTTTGTGGAGAAAATCCTAGTCATCTCTGTCTTAAATGTTTGACCCTTTATTCTGAATTTATGCCCTGTGGTGCTAGACTCTTCCCATAAGGGGATCAACCTTTTTGCATCTACTCCGTCAAGTGCCCTCAGAATCTTGTATGTTTAAATAAGGTCACCTCTCATTCTTAGTTCCAACGAGTACAGACCCAACCTACTGAAACTGTGCTCCAGACAGTCCTTGCATATCTGCTGTCAGACTAGTGAATCTTCTATGCGGTGTCTGTGAAGACAGTACATTTTTTTTAGATAAGGGGCTTAGAGCTAGTCACAGTATTCCAGCTGTGGTCCGATTTAGTACCTTACGCACCTACTATTACGCTACACTCCCTTTTGAAATAAAGGCTGTGATTCCATTTGCTTTCCCATTACTTACTAAACTTGGATGCTAGCTTTTTGGGATTCATGCACAAGGACTCCCAAGTCCCTCTGTTCTGTAGCTTTCTGCAGTTATTCTCCACTAAAGTACTATTCCCCTATTCTTCCTGCCAGAAGGATAACCTTCTCATGCCATATTCCACCTGCCAAACTTCTGCCAATTCTTAACCAATCTGTGTCCTTCTGCGCTCTCTGCCAAGTTCCGATCTATTTTCGTATCATGCAAACTGGCTATGTTACATTCTCTTCCCTCGTCCAAGCTATTACTAGATATTGCAAATAATTGTGCCTCAGCACTGATCCCTGTAGCACTCTATTAATTACAGGTTGCCATTCTGAAAGTGCCACCCCACCATCCCAACTCTGATTTCTATCAGCAAATTCTGTATGCATGCTAATATATTATCTCCAGCATCACTATATGTTTTAATAAAACGTGTGAATTGATGCACAGCTTTCTACATTGGACAATTTGGATAAATAAACATTTCCTTTGCAGATTTCTGGACTGGCCAGAGGTATCTAACCTGTGTAATAGTGAAGCTGTTTCAGTTTCCCATATTTGCCTTTGGGCTAGGAATGAAAGTATTATCAGTTTAAAAATAAACTAATGAATGCAAGAAAAGCTTTTGTTTGGGATGTCATACTTAAGTTCTATTTGTGTGGCTTAGAAAATTGGTTAGTGTTATTAGACCCCTAAGGCTTTGTTTCCAAGACCAAATTTTAGAGCATTAGTTTTCAGTTCTATCAGCAGCATCTATATGCTGCTATGATCAACAAAATTTATGGGGAATGAATTTTTGGAAGAATTGTAGTTTGTGTTTCATGGCTTTTCTACCATTTTAAGCTACATACATAGATTTCAAGGACATATTCTTTTCTCTTTATAAAATGTCTTTGTGCCACTGAAGTACAAATTTGTAGCACAGCATCTGTTGACTCGCTTTCTGGAAACTTCTGAAAATATTGGCAATGTTATTTCTTGAAATTAAATGTTTCTTTACCTACCCAAAACTGTTAAAGCTGAGAAGACATTCCATATGGAGATTGGAATCTTTTAAATTTCAAATTTTCTAAAGCAAATCGCTTGAGGCAAAATATCATTTTGACTCGGCTAAAACCAATTAGAGTCGGACTCCTACAGCAAGGAGACAGGTTGTTTCCTCCATGCTGACCAAAATGCCTGTCCATACTAACCCCAATTTCCTCTACTTAGCCCTTATCCTTTTAAACCTTTCCTATCCATGTGTTTGTCCAAATGCCTTTTTAAATGTTTGTTAATTTACCCGTCTCAACCACTTCCGCTGACAACTCATTCATATGCAGACCACCATTTTTCTTTTTAAAAAGTTGCTCCTCAGGTTTCCTTTTATTCTTCCCCTCTAACCGTAAACTGATGCCCTCTAGTCCTCAATTCCCCAACCCAGGTAAAAATTTAATACTTCTGAAATCACCCAACTGGAGGCAGAAGGGGTACTTATGAATTCTGTATAGTTGAATAAGATTACCAAGTAAAAGTAATGTTTGTGTCAAATGCCAGGCGGGCCACATGTACAAGGCCTGCCCAAGACGAGGGGCCACCACCTACGCACAGATGGCCGGAGGTGGCAACACGAGCCGTGGACCACCTAAGACCAGCAAGGTACCACAAAACAGCACAGCAACGATGTCTGGAGACACCCAGAAGGAAGGGCAGGCTGTAGCGGAGCAGACGGCAGACAGCGGGGAGGTGCAGCAGCCGATCCAAGCTCCTTCAGGACAGACGGAGGAAATGGAAGAGGAGGGATCAAAGGAGGCAGAGGATTGGATTACTGTGAAAAGCAAGAAGAGGAAACCTCCCAAAGCCACCCAGCGAAGGGGGAAGTGACACCTACACAATGAGGATACAGGCAGCTCTTCCGACGGTGAGGACGGCGCAAGGAGGGTCATCACCAGAGGAAGAGACAGAGCGCCGTGGGGAAAGCACCGCCCAAGCAGGAAAAGACAATCCCTCTGAGGAGACGGGTAAAGGCCTCCCCCCACCCGGTGAGAACCAAGAGGTACCCACCGGCCCACAGCTCCAGGTAACTGGGAGCAGCGGTCCTGTGACAGCCCCGCTGTCAGATGGAGAACTGAACTATGCGGACCCTGGGCCCGACCCGAAGACACCAGAGCGGGGAAATGGCTTCAGCGTGGAGCCGGACAGCTACCTCAGCCCTGGGAGGGTCCAGCGGTTTGCCGTCACCACGTGGATGCACACAGCTACCCCAGAGGGGCAAGACCAGCAGCAAATGGACAGTGTCAACCTTGTAAACTGTTAAAATGGGGTTAAAAATTGCCATCATCAATGTGCGTAGCATCAAATCGGCTACGCGATGTGTTTCTACGATGGCCTTCCTGGCCAACGTTAAAGCCGACGTCCTGTTTCTGCAGGAATGTGAGATACCGCACCTCAGCAGCTACAGGAGATGGTCGAGCTTGTGGGCCCATGGGCCGTCAGTTTGGTCGGGGGGCAACGATAGCCGTGCCTCCGGCCTGGGTATCCTGTTGCGAGGAGGCAACTTCACCATCTCCGAGGTTAAGGTGGTGGTGGGCAGGCGCCTCCTCGTCGCCAACGTCATGTACAGGAATGCTCCCCTGAGACTGATTAATGTGTACGCCCCAGTGGGTAAGAGTGAACGGTTGGCCGTCCTGCAGCAGCTTCCACTGTTGCTGGCTACGTCCAGGCCGGTCATTCTGGCCAGAGACTTCAACTGTATCATTGATGCAGATGGACGATCCGGCGGGGGGGACAGTAAACCGGACACCACGTCCAGAGCCCTGATGGACACGGTAAAAGATGCCAAGCTGCACGACGTCTTCAACACCCCTGCAGACGGAGCGCAGCGTAGATACACCTGGTCACGGGCAGACGGGTCTATCCGCTCAAGGATAGATTACCTGTTTGAGTCCCGAACGCGCTCGGTCAGATCCACCGACGTCAAGCCGGTGTTCTTCTCCGACCACTGCCTCCTGCTGGCCGACTGTCACCTACAGGACGAGCAGCGGGCTGGTAAGGGAACGTGGAAGCTGAACAC
>NC_057715.1:76085396-76108540 GCF_004010195.1 Chiloscyllium plagiosum
ACTCCCGGAAGCGACGGCTTACTGGTCGAGCTCTATTCCGCTCTGTGGGACTTGATTGGCCAGGACTTGCTGGAGGTGTATGTCAGTATGCTTCGGGCAGGTACCATGAGTGAATCCATGAGGAAAGGCATCATCACCCTCATCTACAAGCGGAAGGGGGAGAGGGAAGAAATTAGAAATTGGAGACCGATCTCACTGTTAAACACAGACTACAAAATCTTGTCAAAGGTCATTGCCAACCGGGTCAGGTCTGCTCTGGGGTTTGTGATTCACCCTGACCAAACCTGTGCTGTGTCGGGCAGGAAGATCGCTGAGAGTCTTGCACTCCTCAGGGATACGATCGCCTATGTGCAGGACAGAGGGTTGGACACCTGCCTGTTCAGCCTGGACCAGGAGAAAGCCTTTGGCAGGGTATCGCATACATATATGAGGGATGTCCTCTCCAAAATGGGCTATAGGGAGGGAATCAGTTATTGGATCAGACTGCTCTACACCAACATTGTCAGTGCAGTCTCAATCAATGGGTGGGAATCAGATAGCTTCCCAGTCAGATCTGGAGTCAGGCAGGGCTGCCCTCTCTCTCCTGCCATGATTGTGTGCTGCATAGAGCCATTTGCCGAGTCCATCAGGAAGGATGCGAGCCTGAGAGGGGTGACTATTCCTGGCAGCGGGGGCCTGCAGGTTAAGGCCTCCCTGTACATGGATGACGTCGCCGTTTTCTGCTCGGATCCGCTGTCCGTGCGCAGACTCATGTGCATTTGTGACCGGTTCGAACGGGCCTCGGGGGCCAAGGTAAACTGAGGCAAGAGTGAGGCCATGCTCTTCGGGAACTGGGCCGACCAATCCTCGATCCCCTTCACCGTCAGGACCGACCACCTGAAGGTGCTGGGTATTTGGTTCGGAGGGTCTGGGGCGTGCACCAAGTCTTGGGAGGAGTGTATCAGCAAAGTGAGGCAGAAACTAGGCAGATGGAAGCTACGGTCGCTCTCCATCGCGGGAAAAAACCTGGTCATCAGGTGTGAGGCACTGTCATTGCTATTATACGTGGCACAGGTCTGGCCTATCCCCAGAACCTGTGCCGCTGCAGTCACCCGGGCCATCTTCCAGTTTATATGGAGGTCAAAGATGGACCGGGTCCGAAGGGACTCGCTGTACAAAGATCTGGGCAATGGGGGAAAAAGTACACCCAATGCCACCCTCACCCTGATGGCCACCTTTGTGTGTGGCTGCATCAAGCTGTGCGTGGATCCCCGGTACGCAAACACCAAGTGTCACTACGTACTGAGGTTCTACCTGTCGCCGGTGTTGTGAAGAATGGGCCTGGCCTCGCTGCCGCGGAACGCTCCGAGTAGTCGGACCGTTCCGTATCACCTGTCCTTTGTGGAGAAGTTTATGAAGAAAAACACCTTTGACCACAAGTCCATCAGGAAGTGGTCAGCACGTAGTGTCCTTGAGACCCTTCGGGAAAAGGAGAGGGCGGATCCTATCGAGCGGTTCCCTGAGCAGACTGTCAAAGCCATTTGGCAGAATGCCTCATCGCCAGAAGTTTCCAACAAGCACCAAGACATGGCTTGGCTGGTGGTGAGAAGGGCTCTGCCTGTGAGATCCTTTATGCACGCCCGGACTCTCAGCCGCACTGCCCGCTGCCCTCGAAGCGGCTGTGGGGGGGATGAGACTGTCACACACCTCCTCCTGGAATGTGCCTATGCAGAGAAAGTCTGGAGAGAAATGCAGTGGTGTTTGTCGAGGTTCGTCCCGAGCAGCGCCGTGACGCGGGACTCCGTGCTCTACGGCCTGTTCCCCGGGACGCACACTGAGACGAATATCAACTGTGCCTGGAGGATCAACTTGGTGAAGGACGCTCTCTGGGTGGTCCGAAACATGCTGATCTTCCAGCTGAAGGAGTTGACCCCGACTGAGTGCTGCAGACTGGCACATTCCAAGGTCCAGGACTACGTGTTGAGGGATGCGCTGAAGCTTGGGGCAGCTGCCGCCAAGGCGCGGTGGGGAAAGACCACTGTGTAAAGTCTGCCTGCCTAACGAAGTACAGGGGGCCCATGCAGTCATTTGGGCTCTGCTGACGCCTCAGCTAATTATATGGGCATATGATCGAAAAATGTACAGACCTGTATAAAAATGATAAGTTCTGATCTCTGTATGTACATGTTTACATATGTATGGCATGACCAACTGTACAGACCATCAAATTATTTTATGAATAAAGTATATTTTTGAAATAAAAAAAAAATTGTGTCAAATGCCAAGCAATGCCTAAGTGTACAAAAAGCTATGAAGGCCAGTGGCCTTCATATGTTTATTTCATATATCTACTTTTATCATGTTGAGGAATTAAATTGTTTAAACTGTAACTGTATGATTCTTTAAATTTAGATGCTTCCAGTTTTGTTTTCCCTATGGGTATGTGAGCTATAATGAAGAAATTTAGATGTCTCCCCTTTTGGACGCTATATAACTTTCTTTTTTGGAATTTCTTATATGGTGCCTGTTTAGTCTATTTAGGAATGCAGTTTTAATTATTTCCTCCATTTGATTTAAATTGAAGATACTTCTAATGATAATGAGATATTCCACTAATTGGAGGAACACATTCCATCTAAGTAATGTGATCTCATGCCAACATTACTTCTAAAGGTTTGCCACCTGAAGACACTAATATTGGAGGGAGAGCATTGTGTTTAAAAAAAAAACACCCAAGTTGGCTGGGTGCCTATGCATGGTATGTGGAATACACCTTTATCCCTTGTTACTTTATATTAAAAAACGTTTCTCATCTTCAACTTTTGTCTAGGCTGCAGCAAACATTAAAAACTAAATTACCATCCCAAAATAGGCTATGGGTAGATTTTTATATTTGACGTTTGTTTTACAGATTTTAATGACATTGTGTGGTTGTGTAGAATGTACTGTACTGAAATAGTTGTTTTTGCAGGTATTCTGCTATGACTTCGGAAACAAAGAAACAGTAAGCATCAGTATGATAAGACAGCTAAAAGAAGAGTTCCGATTTGAACCTCTGGCTCTTGAATGCTCCTTGTCGCATATTAGGTAACTTTTAAATCCTCTAGTTTGTCAATTTGGGTGAATATTAAAAGTTACATTTTTCTTTCATAACATGAATTGCATCTTCTGGGTAATAACATGTCTCAAGTGCTTAACAGGAGCATTGATTTTTGTAAAATAAAAAGCAAAATGACACCTGTCCATATCAGGAGGTATCAGATTAGATGACCAGAAGCTTGATCAAAGAAGTAGGTCCTTATGGAGTCTCTTAAAGGAGAGCAGCAAGATGGAGCAGCAGAGAGTGTTTTTGAAGGGTGTTCCAGTTCTTAGGACCTAGACAGATGAAAGCACACCAAAGATAGTGTTTCAAATTAGGGATGCATGTGGTAGAATAGGAGTACTGCAGATACACACATGCCAGTTTGTATCAGAAGTAGACTATCTGTCAATTTGAGCCTGCTACATCATGAAAGAGTCATAGAGATGTACAGCACAGAAGCAGACCCTTCGATCAAACTTGACCATGCTGACCAGATATCCTAATCTAATCTGGTCCCATTTGCCAGCATTTGAAACCTCTTAAGCCCTTCCTACTCATATATTCATCCAGATGCTTTTTAAATGCTATAATTGTGCCAGCCTCCACCACTTCCTGTGGGAGTTCATTCTATACGCCCTGTGCGTGAAAAAGTTGCCCCTAGGATCCCTTTTTATATCTTTCCCCTCTCACCCTAAACTGATGCTCTATAGTTCTGGACTCCCCCACCGCAGGGAAAGGACCTTGTCTATTTATCCTATCCATGCCCCTCATGATTTTATAAGCCTCCTATGAGGTCACCCCTCAGCCTTTAATGCTCCAGGGAAAACAGCTCCAGCCTATAGCTCGAACCCTCCAACCTTGGCAACGTCCTTGTAAATCTTTACTGAACCTTTTCAAGTTTCACAACATCGTTGCTATAGGAGGGAGACTAGAATTGCAAGCATTATTCCAAAAGTGTCCTAACAAATGCCAGGAATGTTAAATGTCTTCAAGGCAGAGATTGCTAAGTTCTTGATCTCACAAGGAATTAAGGGCTATGGGGAGACTGCAGGTAAGTGGAGTTGAAATGTCATGATTACATGGCGGAGTGGACTCGATGGGCCAAATGGCCTTACACCCACTCCTATGTCTTATGGTCTTATGTTCAGCTGCCAACATGAACTCCCAACTCCTATACTCAATGCTCTGAATAATAAAGGAAAGCATACCAAACACAACCTTCACTATCCTCTCTATCTGTGACTCTCCTATCAAGGAGCTGTGAACCTGCACTCCAAGGTCTCTTTGTTCAGCAACACTCCCCAGGACCTTACCATAATCTGTATAAGTCCTGCTAAGATTTGCTTTCCCAAAATGCAGCACTTCGCATTTATCTGAATTAAACTCCATCTGCCACTCCTCAGCCCATTGGCCCATCAGATCAAGATCCTGTTGTACTCTGAGATAACCTTCTTGGTAGTCCACTACACCTCCAAGTTTGGTGTCATCTGCAAACTCACTCACTATATATCTTGTGCTTATATAAATGACGAAAGGTAGTGGACCCTGCACTGATCCTTGTGGCACTCCACTGGTCACCGGTTTCCAGTCTGAAAATCAACACTCCACGACCACCCTCTGTCTTCTACCAGTGAGTGAGTTCTGTATCCAAATGATTAGTTCTCTCTGCATTCTATGAGATCTAACCTTGCTAACCAGTCTCCCATGAGAAACTTTGTCAAATGTCCTACTGAAGTCCATATAGCTCACGTCCACCTTCTGCACTCATCAATCCTCATTGTTACTTCAAAAAACTCAATCAAGAAATTTGAATTCAATAAAAAAAAATCTGGAATTAGAAGTCTAATGATGAGCATGAAACCATTGTCGATTTGTAGGAAAATCCAATCTGGTTCACTGATATCCTTTAGAGAAGGAAGTCTGCCATCCTTCCCTGGCCTACATGTGACTCCAGACTGACCGCAATGTGGTTAACTCTTAACTGCCCTTGGGAAGTTATGGATGAGAAATGAATGCTGGCCTAGCTAATGAGATCCATGCTGTGAATGAACGGCAAAAAAAAATTGCTACTTGTGCAAGTGGGTGTGCTATTATTCTTATTTATCTAAAGCAAGCTTGCTACAAATCATTAAGTGAAAATAATGTGGATGATTTTGTTTTAGACCAGCTGGAGGGAGTTTAAATTGGACAGCAACATCATGTGACTTTCTGGAAGAAGTTCTGATTGGACGTTCAGTACTTATCAACGTTGAGGTCTGTTCATCCATAAAAATAGGCTCACAATTAAAATTCAAATGTTTTGAAACTTGATCGATGACATTTTACCAAAAGGAAACTGGAGCATTAGTTGTTTCTCTCATACTTAAAGCACTATTGCAAATTGCATTGATAGGTCACTATATGTGAAAGTGGTTGCTTTTACTTGTCCTGCCTCCTAAGTCTGAGATCTCCAACCTTTGGGAGATACGGACTAGCTTGTCATGATGCAGTTAATCTGCGAGTCATGTTTGATGAAGGGTAAATCTATAGTATAGCTTTCTGTATAACTGTAAAGCAAAGTTCTTATCCTGAAAGTTATACTGCAATTGCATCCTAATTTCACAGAATCCCTATTGTGTGGAAATAGGCCATTCAGCCCAACAAGTCCATACTGACCCTCCGAAGAGTAACCCACCCATTCCCCTAGCTTATTACTCTACATTTCCTCTGACTAATGCACCTAACCTACACATCCCTGAACACTATGGGCAATTTAGCATGGCCAAATCTCACCTAACCTGCACATCTTCGGACTGTGGGTGGAAACCAGAGGAAACACATGCAGACGTATGGAGAATGTGCAAATACCCACAGACAGTTGCCTGAGGCTGGAATCGAATCCAGCTCCCTGGCGTTTTGAGACGGCAGTGCTAACCGCTGACCCACTGTGCTGCCGGTGTGATTTTTCACGTTGGGTGCTATTGTGTTTCTTAGTTTGCCCCCACCCCAAAATTCTACCTTCACTTCATGGTCTCCTTCTGTTTACTTCCTGTTCTCCCCATATTTTCATACTGCTCCTTTGTTATTTCCTTAATGTTTCACTATGCGTCTGGGTAATGAAAGAAAGCAGCTTTAAGTGCGTTAGCAGACTAAAGATATCCAATCTTCAATGTGAAAAACTTCTGGTGCAGGAATAGCAGCAATCTTCAACGAGCTCTTTATGGGCATGTGACAATTGCTTGCTCTTGGGTGGGCTATCTACAGCTGCTATGCCCAATGAAGTTTGCTTTGGTGTGTGTGAAGTAAGCATCTTAACTGTTTGGGAATAATTTTAGCTAATCTGAGCTTTGTCACCAAGAGTGCATTTGATTTGGAGTATTTCTAAACTGCAAATATTTCTGAACTTATTTAGTTGACGTGCTTCAATTGTATCCCTGAGAGAGGATCTGACTGGAAAAAGAATATTTTTGGGAGTTGTAGTGTCTTAGTCTGCCAAAAGTGGTGAAGACAACACTGTCTGAAATTTCTGTTATAAAAACTCCCTAAAAGTAGTTAATCATCTGATAGTTGATAGGATCAAAGGGTGAAGCAGCTTATGACTGAATTTTGTCCTGTGCATTGGACACCCAGGTATATTAGAAAAATTTTTTTTGAAAGCTGCGGTTTGTTTGGCCTTTTTGAAGTTTTTTGCTTATTCTAGTCGAGCCGGTTTAGACATTTGTGTTGACAAAAGCTGACTCCATTCCTTTTGATCCTCATGTTGGGAATCTTGCTAATGTAATATTGCTGGATAGCTAATCTTGAACTTGCTTTAGTCTTGTCAATCTGCAAATTCTCTGAAGTTGGTTTTGTAAATAGAACCTACCACTTCAACAATTCTAAAGAACCCTTTTATTTAAACTTTGTATTCTTTTTTGCAAATCTGCAGGAATCGTCATCCAAATCACCTGTACCAGTGAAACTCTATGCTAAGGATGAAATTGAACAATTTGTCAACATAGCACAGTACTTGGTCAAGAAAGGTTTGGCCTTACCTCAGAAAATGTAACTAATTTTATTTTGAGTTAATGGTAATATTGAATTTTACCAGAATAATTCACTTTGAGCAGAAAGCATTATTGATTGTTGTAAAAACCTGTCTGGTTCACTGATGTTCTTTGGGAAGGAAATCTGCCTTCCTTGCCTGGTCTGGCGTACGTGACTCCAGATCCACAGCCCTCCGGGCAATTAAGGTTGAGCAGTAAATACTGTCCAAATGAACAATGCCCACATCCTGTGAACAAATCGAAAAACAGTTAGGGTGTAACTTGCAAGTGATGGTGTTCCTACATACATGCTGCCCCTGCCAATTTTATTTTAGATGGTAAAGATTGCAAGAGGTACTGTTAATGTTCAATGATGATTTTGGGATTGGGGATGTTGTGATCACAGTTAGCTAATATCATAAGTAGTTGACAACTTGTACAAATTGAGTTTGTTAACCAGGTTAAATATGATACAATTATGTACTTTATTTCTCTCGTTAATGAGAGATGTTTATTAGTTCTGAAGCTGTTTAATAGAATTGCAGAGCAGAGGTAATGGTTTTGAAGTAGTATAGTTTCTGTCCCATGTCATGCAGACTTCGGATGTTTTGAAAAAAATGTCTTTCTCCTTTCCTTGGGTTGATGGAGAGGAACACCTGATCTTCTCCCAAGAAGGTGATGGCATTTTCTTTTGAATTTTTACTTGTCCCCCTCTTTTTCTCTCTGCTGTCGATATACCTTCTTTCTATTTTGGGAGCCAGCAGTCTATAATGGGACAATTACCTGTCTAAACCCTCTTGGTAAAATAACTGGGGGCAGTTACTCATGCCAGGATGACTGTTGTCCTCTTACCCACCTCCATTTTTTGGTTTTGAAGGTTAGTTTCTATTCCTTCTAAAACCAAAAACCTCTTGCTTTCAAAGCATTAAATTCATAATAGAATGGTGTGGTGTAAGAGAGATGTTTTGTTCATGTAGGCTAATTACTGCTGTAACACCGTTGAATGAAGACTTACACCAGAAATACTAATTATGGAATATCAAGTGAACACTTTTAAGAGGGCCCATTTCCAACTCTACTGAGTTGTTGCAGTATATCCAGTACACTCCTGACACTGCATTGGTCATGAAGGAAGTGGATGTCAAGGGTGGTGGATGGGATGCCAATCAAGTGGCTGCTTTGTCCTGGATAGTGTCAACCTTGTTGAATGTTGTTGGAGTTGCACTTATCCAGGCAAATGAGGTGTATTCCATAATGATTCTGACATGTGCTGTGTAGATGGTGGACTGCAATTGTGAAATCGTAAGGAGAGTTATTCACTGCAGGATTCCTAAATTCTGATCTGCTCTTATAAGTACAATATCAAGTGGCTAGTCCAATTCACTTTCTGGTTAATGGTAACCCTCAGGATGTTCATAGTGGGGGTCTCTGATTTGAATGTCAAGGGTGAATTGAATTTTCTGTTGGTGATTGTCATTGCCTGATTGTGTTGTGACTGTCAACTGATATGTCCAGCCAAGCCTATTTGTTGTCCAGGTATTTGCATTTGGTCATGGCCATTCAGTATCTGCAGAGTTGCAAATGATACTGAACATTGTGCAGTTGTCCCCACTTCTGGTCTTGAGATTGTGGGAAGGCCATTGAAGAATCTGAAGATAGTTAGTCCTATGCACTGCCCTGGGACTCTCCTGTTGTGATGCTCTGTGACTGAGATGGTTGGCCTCTCACAACTGCAGCCATAACCATTGTTCTGTTGTGGTAGGTATGACTACTGTAGCATGACTCGGAATCAGAAAGCTCAACGCATGAGCCCAGTTTTTTAGGGATCCTTGATGTTGCCAGTCCAGTGCTGCCTTTACGTCAAGGGCAATAATTCCTGCTCCCCTGGTAATTGGCTAGATTGAATGTATCCTGCTCTTTCAGTCACACTCTTGACTTGTGTATTGTAGATGGTAGGAAGGGTTTGGATAGTCAAGTGAGTTACAAGTTGTATTCCTAGCTGCTGATTTGCTCTTATAGCTACTTTATTTATGAGGCTAGACCAGTTCAGTTTCTGGTCAGTGGTAACTCCAGGATGTTGATAGTAGGGGATTCAGTGATGGTAATACCATTGAATGTTGTGGGATGATGGTTAGATTGTATCTCATTGGAGTTTGATTTGATTCCCTATGGTATGGAAACGGGCCCTTTGGCCCAATAAGTCCACACCGACTCCCTACCGAGACCCATTCCCCTATATCTACCCTGACTAATGCACCTAACACTATGGGCAATTTAACATGGCTAATTCACCTAACCTGCACATCTTTGGATTGTGGGAGGAAACTGGAGCACCTGAAGGAATGTCATTGCTGTTGCATGACATTTATGTGGTGCGGATGTTACTTGCCATTTGCCAGCCTAAACCTGGATATTGCCTAGGTCTTGTTGCATTTGGACCTGGAATGCCTCCGTATCTGAGTTGCAAATGGTGCTGAACATTGTGCAGCTACTCCCTAGTTCTCGTCTTTAATGGAGGACAAGTCATTGAAGCAACTGAGAATGGTTGGGCCTAGAACACTACCTTGAGGAGCCCCTGGAGATGATTTGACTGACCTCCAATAACAGGGTGGGGCATGATTGAGCTATGAAGGGTATTGACAGAAAGAAACCTTCCCCTTGGTGGAGGGATGAGTGACTATGATTTAAGATAAACGCAAGAGGTTTGGGGGAATGTGAGGAAAATATTTTTTCAACCCAGAAGTTGGTGAGAATCTGGAACTCGCTGCCTATAACTGTGGTAGAAGCAGAAGACCTCGCAATATTTAAGAAATAGTTAGATGTACTCTTGCAATGTCAAGACATGTAAGTCTATGGTCCGTGTGCTATAACATGGGAATAGAATAGTTAGATGATTATTTTTTGAAGTCCGGACTTGATGGTCCAAAGGGCCTTTTACTGTACTATAAATTTCTATGATTAACATCAACTATCTTCCTTTGTGCCAGGTTTGATTCTGATCAACAGAGTTTTTGTTCTGATATCCATGACTGTAGTTCTGTTAGAGCTTCTTGATGCTGTGCTCTTGTCAAATATGGCCTTAATGTCAAGGGCAGTCACTCTTGGCTCATCTCTGGAATTCAGTTCTTTGGTTAAAATATGAACAAATGTATTGAAAAGGTTAGAAGGGGAGCTGCCCTGTCAACCCAAATTGGGCGTCAGTGAGCTATTGCTTGGTAGCCCTGTTGGTGACTCCTCTCATTGATTTATTGATTGACAGTAGACTGATAGGGTAAGAATTGGTCAGGCTGGATTTGTCCTGCTTTTTGTGTACAGAGCATATCTAGGCATTTTTCAACCAAGGGTAAGAATTGGTCAGGCTGGATTTGTTCTGCTTTTTGACTACAGAGCATATCTAGGCACTTTTCAACCTTGTCAGGTAGATGCTAGTGTCTAAGCTGTACTGGAACAACTTGGCTAGGTAAGTGGCAAGTTCAGGAACACAAGTTGTCAATACTGTTGTTACAACGCACAGGTCGAACCCGTCTGTTAATTAAAACCAAACACCCAGTAAAGCTTGCCTCACCTTGGAATTTGTGACAGAACTCCTAATTTCCACTATTTAAAGAAAAATAACAATTTATTTTTCCTAATTCTTAATAGTGAGCACTAAACAAAAACTACTCTCAAATCCAAGCCCCTTTTTTCTTAACTACTTACTATCTGACCCCAACTCTATATTAAAAAATAAATGTTGTTCCAATAACACACTTATTAAACATTGTATTAACTTAATCTCAAGTCCACACGGTCTATGTCCTCTTTGCTGTCTTCAGTCTGGGTCATTGTCTGTCTTTTTACTGCGAGTATGTTTTACATAAAAAGCTACCTTTGATAGAGAGTGTTTTCTAATTTCTTTGGGAGCAAGATGTTAAGTGGGCAGTTAGCTCTCCAACTCTATGGCAGTTGCTCAGCTGATTTGATGGCAATTCCTCTCTCTGACCATTTTTAAAAATGCCTGTATTTTTTATACTCCAAGTATCGCACTTTGTCATTGGTTAGATATTGTTAAAATAATAAATTCAAACTTGATTGGGTTTTATTATCATGGGCATAATTTAAACTAGTTGGTTAAATTAAATTGTTGTCAAAACAGCAACCAAGTCTCAGGTATCCATTTAACAGTCATTTGCTATATGTATCTATTTTGGAACAGCTCATATCGCAGCCTTTGAATTCAAGCAGCTAAGCCTGCACTTTACTTTCTTCAAAATTCTCTCAAGGCAGTAAAATATGGAACTTTATTTGCCAAAATATATCCTTGCACTCAATGACTTTTTTTGTGAAGTGGCCTATTTAATCTGCAAGTGTGGTTATTAGTGCAAAAGTTAAGCTACATATTTATAGTAATTTGAGGCTTCAACTTTTGGCTTCAGTGTACAAGGTTTTGTATGGTTAGTAAATTGTAATCAACATTCCATATGCACTTACATGCTGAAGTAATATCTATTGTTAATATTTATTGTGTTTGCGCTGTTCAGTGATTAGTCTTTTTGAATTATTTAAACTTGTAAACTTCATAAACTAGCAACCTGAATAAACTATTGCCACCTGCTATGGATAACAACTAACTAATTGTAATTTTTGAGACATCTAAGCATGATGTCTTGAGTTTACTGCTTTTAAGAAAAATATTTTTATTGGGAAAAAACTTCAGTAAAATAAACTACTGTTCTTCTAATCGTTTGTAAAATTATGATTTGGTATAGTTTTTACTTGTTTTGAATTTGGTTACAGTTGGATTTAATTTTGCATGAGTTTAAAGATTAACATTGTTTTAAGTATGGAAGCTATAGCTGTTGCTTTAAAATGCATACTTTACTTTGCATTTTAGACCTGACCGATTTGTTGTGTTCTTTTAAGTTCAACTACACCAGGCGTTAGAGCAAAACACGCTGATGTGAAGCAAAGTGACAAGGAGCAGTCAGCGGGCCAAGCAACTGAAATTGGGTATCAAATACTCAACAATCATGAAAATCACCTGTCTTCCAAAAAAACATACAAACCTGCTGTCCTACCAAATGTGAATATCTTCAATGTTGAAATAACTGGTGTTGATGATAATGGAATCATCTATGGAATAGCAGTATCAATGAGTAAGTTATAGACCATCAAAGTTGTCAGTAAAAATGTTAAATCATGCTTGCCTAAAAGAAAGCAGTGTTGGTTGCATGAACCCTCAATGATATATTTATAGCCATCACTATAATTTACGTCTTTAATCACCACAAATAAGTGTAAGAAAAATTAATCATTTTTGATTTAGTTCCATATTGTTTTCTCACTCTCCTTTTCACTTATTTATGTCTCACCTGTGTACTTGACATGATGAAAAAGATTTATAGTTTTGGTATTTAATATATATTTCCTGTACATTTGGTATTTTTACGCTCTTTGTTTTATTTATCATGCCGTGCTCAAAAGCAAAATTTTTACACTTGTGTCTTGGTAACTTCAACATAATTTGTGTGAATAATTAATTTTACTCCTTGCTGTCCAATTCATATCTGCCTGGCTTTTCCAGGTATTGTTCCTTTTTTGACTGACTTCATTGATTCTTGATTAAAATAGTGTCCTATTAAAAAATAATGTTTTGTAAGCTTTTTAATTCACTGATGGGATGTGGGCATCGCTGGCTGGCCAGCATTTATTGCCCATCCTTAATTGCCCTCAAAGGTTGTGGTGAGCTGCTTTGTTTGAACTACTGAAGTCAATGTGCTGTAGATGGATCTATAGTGGTGTTGGGAAGGGAGTTTCGGGATTTTGACTCAGCCACAGTGAAGCAATGGTTATACGTTTCCAGGCAGACCTGAGAGGAACTTGCAGGTGGTCATGTTCCCGGGTGTCTGCTGCCCTTGTCCTTCTGGATGAAATGGTCAGAGGTCTGGAAGATTCTGTATGAGATTTTCTGCAGTGCATCATGTAAATAGTGTACACACTCTCTTCTGAGCATTGGTGGTGGAGGGAATTGATGTTTGTAGTTATGGTGCCAGTCAAATGGCTGCTTTGTCCTGGATGATAGCAAGTTTCTCAATCCAGATTCCATTTGCCCAGCCAGCAAGTACAATATCTGGATAATTTGTTATTGCTCTCAGAGACTGAAGAATAATACTCAAATCTCCTAAGTTGCTGCAACAGTTGTGGGTTAGGGGATGAAGGTTAACCTTAAAGGCTTAGAGGTTTTTTTTGGGAGAAGATTTGTAGCCCACGTTATGGATCAGGTTGTAAATTTGCTCGCTGAGCTGGTAGATTTGTTCTCCGATGTTTCGTCACCATGCTGGGTAACATCATTGAGCCTCTGGTGAAGCACTGGTGTACTATCCCGCTTGCTATTTATCTGTCTGATTTTGTTGTGGTGGTTGATATCATTTCCGGTTCCCTTTCTGAGAGGTTGGTAAACGGGGTCCAAATCTACATGTTTGTTAATGGAGTTCTGATTAATGGAGCATCCTTTTCCTCCACTACATCAATGACTGTGCATCGGCACCGCCTGTTACTCCTTCAAGGAGGTTGAACGGTTTGTCAACTTCACCAACACCTTCCACCCTAATTTCAAATTCACCTGGACCATCTTCCATACCTCCCTCCCCTTCCTGGACCTCTCCATCTCTGGTGACTGACTCAACACAGACATCTATTTCAAACTCACTAACCAACACCTACCTTGACTACATCTCTTCCCATTTGGCAGAGACTTTTTTGCACTTCCACCCATCTCATCTACTGCATCCATTGCTTTCGATATGGCTGCTAGTCAGGGAGACAGATGCCAAATCACGGAGCATTTCAGGGAATACCTCTGGAACACAGATACTAAACAACCCTACCACTCTGTGGTCGACCTCTTCCACTCTCCCAAGGGCATGCAAGTCCTGGACTGCCACCACTGCCAAATCAAATCCACCCGTTAACTGGGGGAAGAAACCTTGGGACCCTTCAACCACACGGCATTAACATTAACTTCACTAGGTTCCAAATCTACCCTCCTCCCACCTCATCCCATATCCAACTCTCCAACTCAGCATACTCTCTTGACCTGTCCTACCTGTCTGTCTTCCTTCTTACCAATCTACTCCTTCTTCCCCACCAACCTATCACAATTACCTACACTTGCATCCACCTATTGCCTTCCCATCTACCTTCGCCCTTCCCCTTCCATATTCCTGATGAAGGGCTTATGCCCGAAACATTAACTCTCCCTCTCCTTAATGCTTCCTGACCTGCTATGCTTTTCCAGTGCCAGCCCTTTTGACTCTCAATCTCCAGCATCTGCAATCCTCACTTTCTCCCACCTCGCCTAATTCCACTTTACATCATTTGGTCTGTAGCCCTGTAGGTGACTGTACCTCTGAATATTTTTAAAAATGTGATGGGATTTTTCTGTTCTAACACCCTTCTAGTTCATGAGTTACAGCCCATCATGCACTAATTTTCACTCCCAGCATCTCTAACTCTTCTGGAATACTTCTGTCATTTATTTTACCTTCATGCCCTGGTTAATGATTTCTGCTAAGTGAAATGGATGTTTCCTGTTAACTCTCTTAACCTAATAATTTATGCATTAAACATAAATCACTTACCAGCCTCCTCTGGTCCAAAGAAATCAAACCAAGCTATGCAGTATTTCTTTGTAGCTAAAGCTCTAAATCCCTGGCAATATCTTCATAAGTCTCCTTTGTATTCTCTCTACCATGATGATATCTTTCCTTTTAATGTGGTGACAAGAACTATATATGGTGTTCAGGTCTAATTAGTGTTTTTTTTCACAATTCTGGCATAATCTGTATGCTATTATATCCGAAGCTTCTCTAATAGAAGAATATGTCTGCTTGGCTTAACCAACTCATCAATTTATATTGATACCAAACAGGTATCTATGAACTTTCACTCCAAGGTCCTTTTTACCTTTTGGATACTGAAAATAATAGGTAATTTGTTGACTGTGCCCTTATCTCATTTGCCCTCCCCAAATGCATTTGCTCAAACTTTACAGAATTTTGAAAACTTAGAGAACAAAGAGACCATTCAGTCAATTATGATCCATGCCTACTATCTGTACCTGTGACTCAGCGCATCCCACTCTTCCACCATCTCTCTAAATTTTTTCCTGTAAGATGTTATCAAATTATTTTCTGAAAGTTATATTTGAATCTGCCACTGCTATATTCTTGGGCAGTGTGTTTCAGATGCTTAATGCTCACTGTAATTTTTAAAAGTTCATTTTACGTCTGATTCTTTTACTAAACACTCTAAGTCAATGTCCTCTAGTTCTTAACACTACTGACGATGAGAAACATTTATTGTAATCTATTCTATCCAAATCAAAGTCCTTTTTGAATATCTCTGTATTAAACCTCTCAACAGCCAAACATTCAGTCTCCATTTGAATGAATGAATGATTTTATTTTCGCATTTATTTTACAGTGAGAAAAACAGTGAACAGCTTTTCCACTGTTGCCATGATCCAGCCAAAGCTGGAGGAGTGCATTATTGCTTTTGTCTCAGTACTCTATTGGTCTCAACATCAAATAAAAATGTTTTCCCAGTTATGTTGGTCAATTCAATACCTTATCAATAACAAAATACTAGCTTTCTTAGTAAACACATTTGAAACAAAATTTATTCAGTGAAGGAGCAATAGTTGTTAACACACATCCAGTATTTATAAAGATATAAATGCTTATCCCTCTAAATATCTCTAATCCATGCAAACACATACGCATGCACTCAACAGGAAAGTCAACAAAACCCTTTCTGTGTTACAAACTAAGGAAAGATGATTTAGTCTCCATCACAACATAGAAAAGCTCGTAAGATGGGCAGAACAGTAGCAATCAAGTTTAAACCTGAAAAGTATGAATGGTGCATTTTGGGAGGATTAACAAAGCAAGGGAATGTATGATCAATGGTAGGAACCTGGATCGGTGGAACCTTGGTTTGCATTAACATAGAATCTTGAAGGCAACGGCACAAGTAGGATAAAGTGCTTAAGCCATATGAGGTACTTAACTTTATTAGTCAAAGCATTGAATATAAAAGCAGGAGGATTATAATGGAGCTGTATAGGATGATGGATACACCATCGTTAGAATACTGTGTGCAATCCTGGTCACCACATTATAGGAAGAATGTGATTGCACTAGAGAGGGTGAGAGAAGATTCACTAGGATATTGCCTGGGCTGGAGTGCTTTATCAACGAAGAGACACCACATGCGTTAGAGTTGTCTTCTTTGCAGTGGAGAAGACCAAGAGGAGGGACCAGATTGAGGTCTGCAAATTTGAGGGACATAGATGGGGTCAGTAGGAAAAGAGGTCAGTTTTAAGGGCTGAAGATTTAAGATAAGGGGCAGAAGGTTTAGTGGTTATTTGAGGAGAGTTTCTTTTCATCCAGAAGTTAGTGGGAATCTGGAACTCAGCCTGAAAGAATGGTGAAGGCAGGAAACATTATAACATTTGAGTACTTGAAACACTGTTGTATTCAAGGCTAAGTGCCAGTAAACAGGCTCTGAGTAGATAGTGGACATGATAGGATGAAGGGCCTCCTTCTGTGCTGTAATACTGTATTGACTCTGAGAACACACCAAAATAATTTTCTATATTGTACAATAATTGAGGTGATTGATATTATATCTCTGTGTACTTCTAAAGCAGATCAGGTTGGACTTCATTCCCATAATGAGTTTTGTCATGCCTGAGATTTTGAAGTTTGTATCATCTCTTCAATGTGTAGTGTTTGTATGTAAGAAAAAAACAATCACGATCAAGCTTTTATCTATTCAGCAGAATAAGGAACTATTACACGCAAACTTTTGTTCATTTCAAGTTGATGTGAAAACCTTAGTGCTTTGAAGCTTACCACAGTCTGCTTAGACATAATCATCACTAATTTCTTTTTGGATACCATTGCAAAAAATAATTGCGTAACATCCAATTCTCAACACCTATTCTGCCTACAAAAGAAAATATTCTTAAACACAAAAGGTTTAGTAAAGCTCAGGAAATAACAGTCAAATACACCATTTTAAAGAAAAAGTTGATATAATTGGACATTTTTTCTAAACCTAAAGTATGTCACAAGAGCTTCGTGATTTGGATGGCAAAGACTAGTGCATTTTCAAGGAGATTAATTCTACATATACAAAATCCCATGCAAGGACTGCACAAAACACTACATAGGACAAACAGGAAGATAGCTAACGATCCGCATCCATGAACACCAACTAGCCACGAAACGACATGACTAGCTATCCTTAGCATCCACACACGCAGATGACAAGCAACATGAGTTTGACTGGGACAACACTACTATTATAGGACAAGCCAAACAGAGATCAGCCAGGGAATTCCTAGAGGCATGGCACTCATCCACTGATTCAATCAACAAGCACATCGACCTGGACCCAATATACCGGCCACTGCAGCGGACAGCTGGAACTGACAACCGGAAGTGGCAGATTCAAACCACTATAAATGCCGGAGAAAAGATTACAGAAGCGCTTCACAGGAGGCTCCCAAGCACTGAGGATGTCATTTAGACAGGGGACGAAACATCTGCAACACAAATTCCCAGCTCGGCGAACACAACCACAACAACGAGCACCCGAGCTACAAATCTTTGCACAAACTTTGAACTTATTGCTGTCTTTAAATGATAGGAGTGTATGATAGTTAAATCAACCCTCCTATGTTTTCACAGAATTTCATCATTGAATATTGCACAACTGAAGACTTGTACTTGTAATCTTGTTAACCTGGAACAGATTTCCTATTCTTGGAAACAGAATGGTGAGAGGGTTTCCCAAAGAGTTGTTTAGATGCTCTGGCAAATGTGACCAAGTCACTGATCTCAGCTTGTCTCTGTCATTCTTGCAGATACAGTTTGCACAGGATGTACAATCTGGGTGTACATCTTTCAAATACTCTTTCAAAAGATCAAACAGGTTTGACTGAACTGATGTAAGGGGTTTTTCTTCTGCAAAAGAATCAGACATGAGCTGTGCAGCTTGCTGTCAACATGCTTCCCACCAACACAGCTTGTTTTTAGCAAGCTTTCTTCCACATGAATCAGATAAAACTAACATCTCCGAACCAATCACTACTCCAAAAATAAATTATAGCAAAGCATGCAGTTTTATATATTCATATATATGATATATATTATCAGTCATATATTTAGGAAGCCTTGTAAAGTAAAATAATCAGTGTTCATTATGAGTGCTGTTAAAGAACCAACTGTAGTTATTTGCATAAAATTTGAAATAAAATTGTTTTTCATAATCCTTTAAACTTAAGTCCTCTAAGCAATATTAACTATGAAGCACTTTCATAACAATCCAAATTTCTGAAGTTTCTCATTCCCGGAGCCAGTTTTGTAATCATTTCTGCACCCCAGTGCCTTCAAATCCTTCCAAAGATATACTCTCCAGAGTTGGACTTAGTTGTTCCCTTGAGACTGAAACAGTGTTATATAAAGTTTGATCACAATTTCCTTAATTTTGCGCACACTGCCTTGGATTATAAAGATCCTGTATGCCTTTTAGCCACTTTCTCAACCTGATCTACCGCCTTTAATGATTTTTGCACATTACTCCCGCTACTACATTTTAGAATGGTATGTTTTAGTTTATACTGCCTTCCCCTCCCTTCTTACCAACATGGATCACTGTACAATTCTGTGCTTTCACTTCTGTCGCTGGACTGTCTCCGACCTCTTATGTCTTATTGCTATCCTCCTCATGGTTTGAATATGTAGAATTTTATGTCAACTGCAGATTTTGAAATTTTGTTCTGAACAACAAAATCTAGGTCATTAATATGGGTTTACGGTTCCAGACGTTTGTTTTTCTATCAAATCTTTTCTCAACTGTGAAAAATACTCGTACACCGTTTTATTGTTTTGTTAGCGCGGATGAAATGAGATCAGTCCGAGCCCAGAGTGCGGTTCAACAATCGGTAACGTTTATTACTGCAGTAACGCTGGCGGAGATCAACCGAGGTCCGAATCTCGGCTGCTCTGCTGTTCCCGCGCGCAGCTTCATATTATATACTTTTAGTTGTCAGGATGTGTGGGATTTGAGGATGAATGGGATGATAGTTCCCCATCATCACTGGAGTAGGTGCGAATAGGTTGGTTCCTGCCATCCCAGGAGAGTTGCAGGGCACGCACAATAGGGTGCTAATTGGTTTATGTAAAACGGGTCCAGGTATTATCTGCTTGTCTCTCTCTGTGAGGGCAGGGGCTAGCAGAGACGGACTCACTAAACGTGCTGTCCATAACATTCTCAGTATTGCAGATGCTCCACAGTGAGTTCACTCACAGCTCAAACTCTGAAAAGCAGTTTCCCAGTAACTGCAGATTGGAACCCTTCCTGCACACATAGCCATCAGGGACACTGGAAGCGTCCCTTCTTTCCCACATTGTGCAAGAGGAGCACACCACGGCTCTGCGGTGCCCTGTCACAACATCTCTCTACATTCATCTAGTTACTCCCATTAAGAGAATTTAAATGAGTGAGCAACCTTCCTTCACTTCAAACATGCCCATTATAATAACAAAAAAAAATCTTTACTTAAGCTGATATGTCATACTTTAAAAACTTAAATTCTCCGCAGGTATCACTGACAAATTGGCTATCCCCATTGGGACTGTGAATTTCTGAAAGGTCTGAACTAAAACTGATTTTTAGCTTCACCTTCTCCCTGTCTAACCTCACTATTTACACCCAACTCCAAAACACTCTCATTGAGCCAAGCAGCACTCTTAGTGCAGCCCTGCCATTTTCATTGTCTGCTCACACCTCCACTTCCCTCAGCCTCCTGTACTGTTCCAATGCATCTCAATGGGAGCTCAGGACCAGCACTGCATCTTTCAATTCACCTCTTTGCAACCCCAGAGTCAAAATGGACTTCAGCAGTTTCTGAATGAATAGACAGTTGTCAGAATCTGGAACGTTCCACCTGAAATGGTGCTGGAATTTGAGTCCACAAGGAATCTCAATGAGAAATTTGCAGGGAATTGGAAGTAGAGAGTTTACAGATTAACATTATAAAGTGGATGATTGAGACTAAATCTGACAGTTCCTGTAAAAAGGCGAGGTGTAATTTGGATAAATCTGTGCTCTCTCTCAGGCCAATACCTCCTTCCACAGCTACAGGGCCAAGAATTGAACACATACCCCAAGGGTGATCCAACCATGAACTTGAACATCTTTCTGCTTTTGGCTTGACAAAAATATTGAAGATATTTTCCCCACAGACAGAACAGACAAACCTCTCTCGTTCCACAGTTAAATGCCAATGATATTCAGATCCTGATGACTCCGCGGACTGTAGAAACTTGTGTTTTGAGATCCCGAACTCAATTCTTCTCAATTAATATTCTTTAAAATGAATTCACAAAACAAAGCTCATAGTCAGTTCAGGCTGAATAGTGAAGGCAAACACTTCTCTTGGTATGTGTTTGATGTGTAAATGCTCCTCTTCAAATCACCCCGTCCCCACCCAGGAAGAGGACACGGGCATGCTCCTTACGGTACCTTACTCCAAATAAAGATGGCGGCCATAACCCAGGTCCTCTCACTGCCTGAGGCCCAAGCCAACTTCCCCTTTGCTGCAAACGTGGGACCAAGAGTTTCGAATTCAGACGACCTGCACAGAGTGTAACTAAACCCTCCCAGTCTACATTGATACATTTCATCCGGTTTCTGCTGCCACTCTCCCCTTTCCGCCTCCTGCACACACCAAGGGTCATCATGGGTCCAGGGACACTTCCTCAGAACCGATGACAGCTGGGAAAATTAGAATCCCGTCAGGAAACAGGCCCTTCGGCCCAACAATTCCACACCAACCCTCCGAAGTTAATCCACCCAGACCCATTCCCCTATCCTATTACTCTCCAATTACCCAGACTAATGCACATCCCTGAACACGATAGGAAATTTAGCTGGGCTAATTCACTTGACCTACATATCTTTGGACTGCAGGAGATAGGGTTTAAAGAGTAACTAATAGGTGGGGTCAGAGCCCAAAGAGACACAGGAACATTTGGAACGACAAAGGAGTGGGAAGTTGGAAAGCTGTTAATGGAGGAGACAGGAACCTTCGAGCATCTCAGTGGCGGTGGTGGAAATGGTTGATGATCTACATTGTGCCGCAAAAAAGACCCTGAGCTTCCAGTTGCCTGCTCTTTAACACACACGACTGTTCCCTGTCCAACATCTCTGTCTCATGCTTACTGCAGTGTTCCAGTGAAGCTTGATGCAAGCTGGAAGAACACTTCAGAACATACCAAATGGCTTCCTATTTCAAGGACTGCAATTTCCCCCTCACATGTGGTCAACAATGCCCTCCAGTGTATCTCCTCCACTTCCCACACCACTGCCCTTGAACCCCACCCCTCCAAATGCAACAAAGATGGAATCCCACCATACTCACCTTCCACCCAGATGCAACGCATCATCCTCTGCTATTTCCACCATCAGATCCAACCACCTGAGATATATTTCCCTCCCCACCCCTTTTAGCATTCCACAGAGACCATACCCCCTGTGACTTCCACATTAGATCACGCTCCCCACCAACCCACCCTCCATCCAGGCACGTTCGCTTGCCACTGCAAGAGGTGGAAAACCTGTGCCCACACCTTCCCCTCACGTGCATCCAAGGCACCACAGGATCCTCCTAAATCCAGCATAGATTTCCCTGCCCACCCAAACACCTAACCAATTGTGTCCTTTGCTCTCAGGATGCCACATTGTGGAATATTTCAGGGAACATTTCTGGGACACATGCACCAACCAACCCCATCGCCCTGTGGCCGACCACTTCAGCTACCCAACCACACCCCACACCCCGCCGCCACGCTGCCAAGGACATGCAAGTCCTCCACCACAAAATCCGAGCCACCCAACACCTGGAGGAAGAACACCTTGGTAACTTTCAACCACACGGCATCAAGGTTTCCTCATCTCCCCTCCCCAACCTTATCTCAGATTCAACCCTCCAACTTGGCACAACCCACTTGAACAGTCGCACCTGTCCATCTTCCTTTCCAATTATCCATTACACCCTCTCACCACTACCCTCCATCTACAACCACGTATTGCCTCCCGAGCTCCCTTCCCCCAACCCCAAACACCCCTCCCTATTTATCTCTCAGCCGTATTCCACCACCCACATTTCTGATGAAGTGCTGACATTCCCAATACGTCAACTCTCCTGCTCCTTGGATGCTGCCTGACCTGCGGTTTTTTCCAGCACCACACTTTAACATAAGCTGGAATAACAACACCTCATCTTCCACTTGGGGACACTGCAATCCTCTGGCTTCAACATCAAATTCAATAATTTTAGGTCCTGAACCCTCCCACGTCCTAGTGTCTTTGCCCCCTACCCCACATACCAGGCCTTGTTATTACGTAGCCTTCCATTACACATTATCTATGCTTAGCCACTAACAGTCCCCATAAACAGCTATTCACCCTCCCCCTCAGATCGTTATCCACTCCTTTGTCCAACTGCTCTTATCTCTCTCTTTGGACTCTATCCCCCGCTATCATTTACTCCTTAACCCCTACCTTCTGCATAAAAACCAACATTCTTTTCTCAGTAACGTCAGTTCCTGAGGAAGCGTCACTGGATCGAAAATGCTAACCGATTTCTCTTCACAGATGCTGCCAGATCTGCTGAGCTTTTCCAGTACCTTCTGGTTTTTGTGTGTGATTTACAGCATCCGCAGTTCTTTTGGTTCTAATGTACTCGTTGTATCTAATACAAGTCCAGCAGCCTGAAATTGTTTATCAACCTTCCCAGTTAACACTAACTCCATCTCTCTCCCACTCCTTCACAGTGACACTGCGCCTGCAAAGCTGATGGTCATGTGTTGGCCTGCTGGACGCACCCCTCATTCACTCCCATTGGCCGACTCTCCTATTGGTCTGAAGCTGTGTCAATCAGCCAGGCCCCATTGTGACCTGAGTGGTGGGATCCTCCCAGGTGCATGAAAGGCTGAGGAGTGACCTCATAGAGGTTTATAAAATCA
>NC_057715.1:76108950-76113157 GCF_004010195.1 Chiloscyllium plagiosum
TTAAAAATTTCTCACTCTGTCTCTCTGTAAATGAAATACCCTGGAAACAAATCAACTCCTGGTCGAAATCACTGCTTCACCTTCTCAGCTCCAAGGAGAATTGTCTGACCTTCTGCTAACTCTCCATAAAAGAGAAACCTATCTTAATTTTAATTTATTAGTGCCATAGAGATGTACAGCACAGAAACAGACCCTTCAGTCCAACTTGTCCATGCCGACCAGATATCCTGAATTAATCTCGTCCCATATGCCAGCACTCGGCCCACAGCCTTCTAAACCTTTCTCAATCACATATCCAATGAGATGCCTTTTAAATGTTGTATCTGTACCAGCCTCCACACTTTCTCTGGCAGCTCATTCCATACACATACCACGTTCAGCTTAAAACTTGGAACCTAATAATGCTTTTCAATCTTTTCCCTCGCGCCTATGCTTTCTAGTTTTGGACTCACCTAAACAGGAATAAGACCATGGCTGTTTATCCTATCCATGCCCCTAACGATTTTATCAACCTCTATGGTCACCTCTCAGCATCCGATTCTCCAGTGAAACCAGCCTCAGTCTATTCAGCCTCTCCCTATAGCTAAATCCCTCAACCCTGGCAACATCTTAGCATCTTTTCTGAATCCTTTCAAGTTTCACAATATCATTCCAATAGCAGGGAGACCAGGACTGAAAGCGGAATTCAAGAAGTGGCTGAATGAATGTGCTGTACAGCCGAAAAATGTTGTCACAACTCCTGTACTCAATGCACAGACCAATAAAGGCAAGTACACCAAACACTTTCTCCACGACCCTGCCTATCTATGCTTCCACTTTCAAGGAACTATGAAACTGCACTCCAAGGTGTCTTTGTTCAGCAACACTCCCCAGGACCTTCCCATTAAGTGTATAAGTCCCACCCTAATTTGCTTTTCCAAAATGCAGAACCTCACATATATCTCAATTAAACTTCATCTGCCACTCCTCAGCCCATTTGATCGGAGTCTCATTGTACTCTCAGGTAACTTTGCTGTCCATTGCACCTCTAATTTTGGTGTCTATTGTAAACTTACTAACCATTGCTCCGATATTGATATTCACATAGAAATCATTTATATAAATGGCAAAAAGCAGTGGACCCAGCACCCAGCCTGATAGCATATTGCTCATCACAGGCTTCCAGTCCAAAAAGCACCCTCCACTATGATGCTGACTGCTCAGCAAGGTTAGAGCTCATGGCATACAGGGAGAACGAACCATTTGGATACAGAACTGACTCGAAGGCAGAAGACAGAGGATGGTGATGGAGGGTTGCTTTTCAGACTGGAGGCCTGTGACTAGTGGAGTGTTATAAGGATCACTGCTGGATCCACTACCTTTCGAAATTTATATCAATGACTTGGATGTGAACATCGGAGGTATAGTTAGTGAGATGACACCAAAACTGGAGGTGTAGTGGACAGTGAAAAAGATTACCTCAGAGTACAATGGGATCTTGATCAGATGGGTGAATGGGCTGATGAGTGGCATTTTGGGAAAACAAATCTTAGAAGGACCTATACACTTAATGGTAAGGTCCTGAGGAGTGTTACTGAACAAAGAGTTCTTGGTGTGCAGCTGGACAGGATAGTGAAGGTGGCATTTGGTATGCTTTCCTTTATCGGACAAAGTATTTAGTACAGGAGTTATGAGATCATGTTGCAGCTGTATAGGACATTGGTTAGGCCACTTTTGGAACGCTGCATACAAATCTGGTCTCCCTCCTATTGGAAGGATGATGTGAAACTTGAAAGGGTTCAGAAAAGATTTACAAGAACGTTGCCAGGGTTGGAGGATTTGAGCGAAGCTGGGGGTTGAATAGAGGTTGAATAGACTGGGGCTGTTTTACCTGCAGCATCGGAGGCTGAGAGGTGATCTTATCTATGTATATAAAAACATGAGGTGTATGGACAGGATAAATAGACAAAGTCTTTTCCCTGGCGTGGGGGATCCCAGCACTAGAGGGCACACGTTTACGGTATGAGGGGAAAGACTTTAAAGAGACTTGAGAGGCAATGTTTTCACACAGAGGGTGGTACGTGTATGGAATGAGCTGCCAGATTAAGTGGTGGAGGCCATTACGATTGCAACATTTAACAGGCATCTTCATGTGTATATGAATAGGAAGGAGATGGGACGGGTGCTGACAGGTGGGACTAGATTGCATTGGGATATCTGATCAGCATGTACTGGTTGTACCGACGGGTCTCTGTTTCTGCGCTGTCCATCTATGACTCTTTGACCTTCCAGCCAATTCCGTATTCAAACAGCTAGTTCCGCCAGAATTCTATGGTATTGAACCTGCTAACCAGTGTGTTATGTGAAACCTTGTGTCTTTCTCAAGTCCAAGTTAATGATTTCAATGCACAAAGCCATGCTGACTCTCCCTAATAATTTCTTGCTTTTCCAATGACATGTAAATCCTGTCCCTGAGAATCCCTTCCAACAACTTCTCTGCCACTGACTTCAGGCTCACTGGTCTATAGTTCCCTGGCTTTTCCTTACCATCTTTCTCAAATAATGGCACCAGTCTTCCAGCTCCTCACCTGTGGTGATCGATGATACAAATATCGCAGCGAGGGGCCCAGCAAAAGCTTCCCTAATTACCCACAAAGTTCTGGGATACACCTGATCAAATTCCAGGGATTTATCCACCTTTATGCATTTTAAGACATCCGGTACCTCCTCCTCTGTAATATGTACACTTGCCAAGTTATCACTATTTATTTATCCAACTTCTCTAACTTCCATATTCCCTTTCAGTAAAAACTGACATGAAATACTTACAGAATCTCTCCCACCTCATGCTGTTCCATAGACAGTCTTGTTGATCTTTGAGAGTCGCTATTCTCTGCCTCGTTATTCTTTTGTCTTTAGTGTAATTGTAGATTCTCTTTGGATTCTCCTTTCACCTATTTCCCAAAGCTATCCCATGTCCCCTTTTTTGCCTCCTGGTTTCCCGCGAGTATACTCCTACTGCCCTTATAGTCCTCTAGGGATTCACACAAACACAGTGGTCTGTACCTGCCATATCCTTTCTTCATTTTCCTGACCAGAGCCTCAATTTCGCAGGTCATGCAGCATTCTCGACGCCTCCCAGCCTTGGCCTTAACAGGAACATACTGTCTGTGTACTCTCATTGTCACAGGCCTATGGAGGCAATGGCAGATGAGGACAGAGAAACAATCATTTATCAGTAAAGAGGTAGTGTTGGGAAAGCTAAAAACTCATCCTTATCTCTATAATTCCTCTCTAGCCTCAGAACTATCACTATCTCTGCATCAAAAACATCTTAATCTCTGCAACATCCTCCAATCTCTAATCTCCTCCAGTCTCAACAGCCTATCTTTAATCATGTCCACCCTCACAAATCTCTGCGATGTGCCTTTCTTTAATTCCAGCCTTCAGGATAACCCATTTTTTAATTTCAGATTCCTGCATCCAGAACTCCACAATGTCGCGCTTAACCTCTGTCACATTTTCCTCCAAAAAACATTAATCAACCACGTATCATCTATTCTAATATCACCTTCTATGACCTAGTTTCTGTTGTGGCTTGAAATATTCCTATATTACGCGTTTGTGGTCTACATGACAGAAAACGGTTTTGTGGTCCATTGGGTTTATGCTGTAAAGAAATCTCCCAGCTAACTATTTTAATCCCATTTTCCAGCACAGAGCCCATGGATCTGTCAGCCTTGGCCTTGCAAGTGTGTTCCTTAATAGATTTTAAATGCCATCGGGATTTCTGTCTCTCACTCTCTTCCAGACAGTGAGGTTTAGTGCAACTGTTCCTCTATGCTATCACCCACAGGGTTCAGAGAAGCTGGGTCTGTGCGAACCAGGGTGGATCAAGGAATGGGGGATTTTAGTTGCAGAATTTGTGGGGCTTTTTTAACATTAATTGTTCACATGATATGTGTGTTGCTAATACACATCAAGAATAACCATCCACAATTAATGGACTCTCCTTTTCAACCTCTCCCCTTGCTTGCGCTGTGGTAATATTCAGGTTAACCACTACCAGACATCTCTCTCTAATGAGAGAGTAGTCCTACGGTCGGGTCGGACAATGCTGACTTGATCTTTTACACAGTGATGCCACTGTGCCTCGAGGGTGGGGAGAGGGCATGGTGAAGGTAGTGGATGGGAAACCACTCAGGTACAGTGCTTTATCCTGGAGGAA
>NC_057715.1:76114313-76134412 GCF_004010195.1 Chiloscyllium plagiosum
CCCGTCTGTGTCGTTGTGTGTGCGTGTTATGTATGTCATTTCGGTAGTGGGTTGCCCCCATGGCATCTATGGCCCTCTCTATAACCTCCTTCCCCATCATGGCGTATAGGTTGCGTACCTGTGCTGTGCAATAGTCGGATGCCCGATATATTGACCAGCACAGGCACGACCTCATTCGGACGTTATCATAAAGGGCCTCTCCCTCATCCCACAATACCAGTCCCCCCGCGGACCCCGGTCCCAGGGAGGGGCATGGCAATATCTCGGGGGTCGAGGGTGTGGTCGGGCGGGTGGAAAGCACAAATACAAAGAGACTACCGCGGCATCAGTAGGCTCGTAATATCCGCAAACAGACAAATCCCGTACAGTAAAGGCATTAAATGCCGGGGCAGAGGAGAGGTCCTCTGGCATGGCACACATTGTCCCGAACATGCAACCCCCCAAGTCCATCGCCTCAGCACGCCGTAGGCAGGTCGGCCGCGGGTCGCGCTCCGACGTGCAGAATAAACAGAGTGTCTGTACGCCCGGGAGGACCTCCAGCCAGGCGTTGTAGAACGTATCGATCACATCAGGCTTGTCCCTTGCAGGAATACAGATGGTGTCGGACGCGTTGAAGGCAACACCGTGGCGGTAGAAGTTGTCATGTATTTCGGGGAAGGAAGGCGCCAGTCGTAGGGCAAAGAGGAGAGCAGGGAGGAGAGCGGTGCACCGGTGAAGCATGATCTGTGGGAAGAGAGGGAGAGAGGCACCCTTACCAAGGGTGTAGGGTTAGTGTGTGTAGGAGCAGGTCTCCCTGGAGCCGGTCCACCCGTTGCACTGTAAGGAGAAAGAATTAGAGTCAAGTCAAGGGGGAGTGTCTGTCCGGTCGGGGCTTAAGGGTAGGGCTTAAGCTGGGACCAGTGTTTCCACCTGCCCTCTCCCTTCATGTCGACACAGGCGCAAGTGTCACTGGTGAGGATGATTTCGTGCGGTCCCAGCCACCGGGGGGCGAAGCCGGGTCAGTCAGGGGCGGCCCTGACCAGGACTTTGTCCCGAACGCCGGCAAGGGGTTGGGCGGGCAGATTCGGTTGCAGTTTTGCCTGGTCCCTAATGTCCTGCTGGTCACGCGCAGTTTGTCTAAGGGCCCGCAGCTGCATGTCCAGCTGCCTGAAATAGCACGTCTTCCTGTCCCTCGGGGGGCCATGTCTTCCCCGCCCCCCTGACCATGACGTTCTCTGGTAGTCGCATGGCCCTCCCCGTCATGAGCTCGAAGGGGGTGAGGCCATGGAGCGGCCTGGGATGGCCCTCAAGCGCATCAGTATGCAGGGCAGAACGTCCACCCAGCCCTGCCCTGTTTCGGTGATCGCCTTCGCGATCGCCGCTTTGAGGGTCCGGTTCATGCGCTCGACCATCCCGGAGCTCTGGGGATGGAACGGGACGTGGAAGCGCTGTCTGATGCCTAGGAGGCGGCAGGCCAGTTTCATTGCGTGTCCGGTGAAGTGCGTGCCCTGATCTGAGTCAATCTGGAGGGGGACCCCCCAGCGAGGGAAGATGTCGAAGGCCAGCACTCTGGCCACGATGGCGTATGTACAGTCCCGTGTAGGGAAGGCTTCTACCCAGCGCATGAAATGGTCAACGATCACCAGACAATACTTCTTGCCACGGCTGGGGGGTAGGGGTCCAGTGAAATCAACTTAGAGGTTCTCCCAGGGCCCCTTGGGCCGTGGCTGGTGCGCCAGGGGAATGCGCAGGGGCCGCCCCGGGTTGTGCTGGGCGCAGACAACGCATCGGCGGCAGTGTTTGGCCACATCGCGGCCGAGGCCGGGCCACCACCAGTCAGCCTGGAGCCTAGCAAGCGTTCCGTCGCGGCCCGAGTGGTCCGGCTCGTAGTGTAATTGCATCAAGGTCGTTCTGATAGCCGCGGGTGCCACGACCCTGTCGCCATGCCGCCACACCCCATCGGGGCCGCGGGCTGCGCCCTTTGCCAGCCAGTCCTCTAACTCACCGGGCTGCGCGCAATTCTGGACGTCCAGGACAGTCACATCCCGGACCTCAGTAGCAGGTGCTGCATGCGCGGGCGGTAGCGCTGCACCCGCGGTAGCCTTTGCGGCCAGGTCGGCCCAATGATTCCCAAGCTGTTCAGCGGTGGTGGCCCGCTGGTGTGCTTTGATTTTTATCACCGCAGCGAGCAGGGGGAGGCGTGCGGCCGCCACCAGGTCGCGGACCGTATTTTCGTGTTTGATCTGGCCACCGCCGGCCGTGATAAAGCCCCGGCGGTTCCATGCTGCCATGTAATCATGGACTACCCTGAAAGTGTACTGGCTGTTGGTAAAAATGTTCACCCGCTTGCCTGCTCCCAGGCGGAGTGCGGCGGTGAGGGCGACCAGCTCCGCGACCTGGGCGGAGGTGTCGCCCCCCATCATTCCCTGTGCTCGGGTGGTCCCGGTATGGTCGACCACCACCCATCCCGTTTGGTAGGACCCCTCGACAAGCCTACGTGAGCCGTCCACATACAAGGTCAGGTCGGGATCAGGGACCGGGCTGTCGGCCATGCAGTCCCCCTCCGCCGAATCGATGGCGGCCTGGCAATGGTGGGGTTCCCCCACCGCGATAATCCCGTCGGCGGGGTTTAGTCCTGTGTCCCTAACGATCTGAATGGACTGGTCCCGGGGGAGGAGAACCGCCTCCCAAGTTGCCCTGCGGGCATCCGAGACCGTCCAGAGGCGGCCCGTGTTCAGGACTTCAACTATCGTGTGTCTAGTGTGTAGTATTATCTGTCCGGAAATGGTGACCGGCTCACACACCCAGACCGCCCATGCGGCGCAATCCAGCGCCGCCACACAGCGGTGCATGCCCTTCACGACCGGGGACTCCTTTGTGGAGTAGTAACCTACTGGTCTCATGTGGTCGTCTGAGGTTTGCGTGATAACAGCGCTGTAAAACCCCCCCCCCTCGAGTCCGTAGAAGATGTGGAAGGGCTTGGATAGGTCGGGGAGGCGCGGGGCATGGGCGCTGAGGAGATGGGACTTTAACATAGAGTAAGCGTCGTCCTGTTCGGGTCTTCATACCACCCTCTCCGCTCCCGGCCTGCCCCCCTTCACCAGGCGCTGAATGGGTTCGGCAATAGTGGCGAAATGTGCAATGAAGGGGCGGCAGTAGTTAAAAAGCCCCAAGACGCGGCGGATTCCCCTGACTGTGTCCGGCCGCGGCATGTCGGCGATGGCCGACTTGCGGTCGGCGGGTAAGGTCTTGCTCCCCTGGCTGATGTCGTGTCCTAGGTAGCGGACTTTAGCCAGTCCGACCTGAGCCTTCGTGGGGCTTATTTTGAATCCTGCCCGGGCGAGTGTCCGCAGGATGGCGGCCAGGGCCCCCAGGTGTTGGCGCACGTCCGCGGACGCGATCAAAAGGTCATCTACATATTATAGGAGGGTGCTCAAGAAGGGGGAGAGGTCGCACCCCTCCGGCTCATGACCCTGTGGAAAATGTTAGGGCTATTGTGGAAGCCCTGTGGCAGGCGGGTCCATGTGTACTGCCAGTCCCGCAGCGTGAAGGCAAACTTGTCCTGTGAGTCAGGTGCAGGGGAATGGACCAAAAGCCATTTGCCACGTCCAGGACCGTAAATATCCGATGTGAGGGTTCGAGGCCGTTGAAGATGGTGGTCGGGCTGGCTACGATAGGGTGTCCTCTACCAGTCGGAGAGTCCACCCCCTTCAAGTCGAACCCTAGCCCCACGGGTCAACCTGGGCAGGGGGGGAATAGTTACAGACGGGGCCCGTGTCGATTCCCGAGACGGGCCCCGGGTTTCCATGAGTCTCTCTCTCACCGCCTGATGTTCAGCGGCCGTGTGTATCCCACAAATACTGGGCGTGAACCAGGGGCCCGAGTGCAAGGAGGGGGGGGGGCGTGAAGTCAGACCTAGTCGCGCCTGATCCTACAGAGGCCAATACCTCGGGACCGCGAGGTCAATGGGCAGAGCGTATAACCATCGGTTGGCCCAAAGGCCCCGCGTCTCAGGCTTGTTTGGAGGACTTCCCTTCTTGTAGCGCGCGTAGACCTCCCAGCCTCTACCACGTACGCAAGGAAGGTGCTAAAACCGGGCTCAACGTACAGGAAGGCTTGTTTGGTCGGTTTTTAAATAGGGGGGGGGGTCAATCTGTCAGGGTCTCGTACCTAAAGTCGTCGGTCCAAGGATAGTCCGTCAGTCACAGTAGCACATTGACAATAAATGAAAGTAATAATCACGCACACTTTTACTAGTGTTCCGCGACCCCAATCGCCCACCCGCGAAGGATCACTCACACACACACACACTTTTAAAGAGTACTCTACCGTTACATGACTGCCGGACGCACTCTGTTCACAGGTTCAGATAACGGCCGGCAGTGAAGTCCCTTGCGGGGCACTGGGAGACTTCTATGCGAGAAGTAAAAGAGTAAAGATACTCACCCAGTGCCGTCGCAGGAATCCAGCAGCCGTCGTCATCCCGGACAAGCCCCCAATTGTTAGCGCGGATGAAATGAGATCAGTCCGAGCCCAGAGTGCGGTTCGACAATCGGTAACGTTTATTACTGCAGTAACGCCGGCGGAGATCAACCGAGGTCCGAATCTCGGCTGCTCTGCTGTTCCCGCGCGCAGCTTCATATTATATACTTTTAGTTGTCAGGATGTGTGGGATTTGAGGATGAATGGGATGATAGTTCCCCATCATCACTGGAGTAGGTGCGAATAGGTTGGTTCCTGCCATCCCAGGAGAGTTGCAGGGCACGCACAATAGGGTGCTAATTGGTTTATGTAAAACGGGTCCGGGTATTATCTGCTAGTCTCTCTCTCTGTGAGGGCAGGGGCTAGCACCCCCCTTTGTTTCCTTGGGGTGTTGGTGTGTATTGGTCTGTCCGTACCTGTCTGGTGGATGCCTGTCCTTTGTGTCAGAATGGCTCCGTATCGATGGGTATGTGTGTGTTTCAGTCAGTCTCTTGATGTGATTAGGAGATGGGTTTCTATATTTAATTAATCCCGGAGTTTTGGCCCATGAGTCATGGGTAATGTTGGTCTAGTGTGGATTCTATCTGTCCTCTGTCTCCTATCTCCCAGTCACGTGGGCAGACCGGCAGCTGCTGAGTTTTTGTGGGTTTAAAGCTGCGACTGCTGTTTAAAACACAAAAATGAATTCTTATCGTTTCCTGATGTAGGCATAGTCCCGTGGCAAATGCGGGGCGGCTCTGATGCCCGCTTGCAGTTTCCTGTGCCTTAGTCAACTTAAGGATCAATGGCAGCATGAACCTTTTGTTCCATGGGCATCATGCTTTGCAGAAAGTCTGTTACGTGGCATTTTATCAGCTACCTTTTGGAAGCTCAACACACCGGTTGGGTATACATTTTTGTACTTTAATATTATCTAGAAATACCGGACGATTTTGGACTATTTGGACTTTCTGTGGATTGAGAGGTTGTACCATGTGATTTCTTGCAAATGAAGCCAACAACTTAATGTGTGCTGTGAGCCACCTTCTGTTTTTAATAGAAGTAAGCTCTTTTGGTCAAGGAGATAGGAAATGGCCATTATTGCTTTAATGGGGGAAAACCTAGCTTGAAAGAATTAAAGGCCCGTACTATAATGGCTCTCGAGCAATTTGTTGAAGTTTTTATTGCCTCTGATCTGTTCTTATCCCTTTGAAATTGATTCGCTTCCAATTAGTTCATTACTCCAAATTGCTCTTGCTCCTTTTCCATTCCTAACCTAAACTACTTCCTTATGGATGCAACTATCTTGTTCCAATTCATTGTTAATTTTTGTCTTATGTTATGCTTTCTAAATGTTTTCTCACCAGAGTCTAAACTGATCTGTATTTGCTGAGTTATTATTACACATTCTTTGAACACAGTTGTAACATTTGCAGTTCTCCAGTCTATTGCGAAGTTTGGAGAATTATAGTGAGTGCCTCTGCAATTTCTACCTTTTATTGCTATGTTTCCCTGGATGCCTTTGATCTGATCCTGAGGACATTGTGACTTAAGTACAACTAGCTATTAATATCTCCTTTTTTAAAAAATCCATGTTTTAGATTAGATTAGATTACTTACAGTGTGGAAACAGGCCCTTCGGCCCAACAAGCCCACACCGACTCTCCGAAGAGCAACCCACCCAGACCCATTCCCCTACATTTTATCCTTTCACATAACACTACAGGCAATTTAGCATGGCCAATTCACCTAACCTGCCCATTTTTGGACTGTGGGAGGAAACCGGATCACCTGGAGGAAACCCAAGCAGACACGGGAGAATGTGCAAACTCCAGTGTTTCAAATATTTCACTCTTTCAAGAGAATGAATTGGGACAAGTGAATTAAGTGTCAATAAGGAAAAGTTTGTTGGATAGTGCTTTTTAGCACCATAAAGTTTAGGTCAGCATGGAAAAGATCCAGGAGCAATCTGGAATTAAAATAACTAATTGAACGAGGGTAAGATTTGAGGAAGACAATTTAGAAGCATTAAGAACTTGCAAAAAAAATCAGATCTAAAAGGATGTATTCTGGTAGAGTAAGTGGACATAGAGCAAGATTCAGTTACTAAATCATAAAATACTGTATTTTGTGTAGGAGAGTAAAGACCTTGGGATAAATGTACACAAATTGTTGAAAGTGGTAGGGCAAGTGGAGAAAGTAGTTAAAAAGGCAAACTGGATCCTGGGTTGTATAAATGAAGGCTTAGAATGCAAAAGTAATGATGTTATAGTGAATATCAACAAAACTCTGGCCTGAAATGAAGTATTGTCCAATTCCAGGCACCATACTTGAAGATTATGAGGACATTAGAAATGTTACAGAACAGATTTATCAAAATTGATCTGTAATAAGAAACTTCAGTTATGTGGATAGACTGATGAAGTTGGGTTTGTTCTCTTTGAGGAAGGTTGAATAGAGGTCTTTAAACTCCCTGGGTCTAAGCAATCGTTAGGAACAATCTGTTCTTTCCTAAGTGGAGTCGCAGGTAGGTAGGATAGTGAGGAAGGCATTTGGTATACTTAATTGGTCAGAGCATTGGGTATAGGAGTTGGGAGGTCATATTGTGGCTGTACAGGACATTGGTTAGACCACGTTTGGAATATTGTGTAAAATTCTGATCGTCTCCTATTGAAGGATGTTGTGAAACTTGAAAGAGTTCAGAAAAGACGTACAAGGATGTTGCAAGGGTTGGAGTGTTTGAGGTATAGAGAGAGGCTGCATAGGCTGGGCCTACTTTCCCTAGAGTGTCAGAGGCTGAGGGGTGACTTTATAGAGATTATGACATTGAGGGGCATGGATAGGATAAATAGACAAGTCTTTTCTCTGGGTTGGGGGGAATTCCAGAGCTAGAGGGCATCGGTTTTAGGATGAGAGGGGTAAGATTTAAAAGGGAGTTAAGGGGACAACTTTTTCATGCAGAGGGTGGTGCATGTATGGAATGAGCTGCCAGAGGAAGTGGTGGAGGCTGGCACAGTTACAGCATTTAAAAGGCACCTGGATGGGTTTAGAGAGATATGGGGCAAGTGCTAGCAGATGGGACTAGTTTAGGTTAGGATATTTGGTCGGCATGGACAAGTGGACTGAAGGGTCTGTTTCCATGCTGTACATCTCTATGACTTGGAGTGATGACCAAAAGATCTGATAGTTGCAAGACGAAAGCTTTCTGTTAACCAAGTGGTTAAGATTTAACATTAATTTCCTGAGTATGAAGTGATGGCTAATTTATTTGGCATTTTTGATAGAATTACAATTATGATGTTTATAACAAGTTTGTTTTGGATTATGTCATGAAATTTGTAAAAGAAAAGGTATTGTGACCTCTTCTGAAGTATGCCTGACAGTAAGTCTGTGGTTTGATTGCTGGAGATCAAGAGAAGTCTTGGATTCTTTTATTCGGGGAAAAAAGTGCAAAGTATTTATGCTTGGAGAAAAATGGCAGTAGTCTTTGTGTTCATGATGGGTTGACTCCAAATCTCCTAAAGTCCCAGGAAGATGTTTTGGGTATCCAGTTGTAAACAGTTGTGTAGAAAACTGTCCATTTGAAATGGAGTTGAAGTCAAGGATGTTGAATCAGCATTTTTATGGGGAGCAAGGTTTAAGGTGTTTTGTGTTGCCATTGGAAAGAGTACAGACAAGCCATTTTTGAGATCAGGTTATGGATTCCCTACAAATGTGATGAATAACACTGTTGGACAGTAGTAATTTTTGGATAAAGTGAGGACTGCAGGTGCTGGAGATCAGTCGAGAGTGTGGTGCTGGAAAAGCACAGCAGGTCAGGCAGCCTCCGAAAAACAGGAGAACCAACGTTTCGGGTGTAGTTAGCTGAGAGAAGAGGCTACTCTTGATTTTGTTAGTCTCCCTTTCCTATCCAAATATAATAGCTATCTCTAGTCAGAGCTGTATCCTGCAGCTATCTAGATTTTTTTTTGCATCAACCCGCTTGGGCATCTTATTTACACACCTGAAGCAGATGGGAATTAAACTCAGGCCTTTTGGCTCTGAGGTACAGACACTGCAACTGCATCACAAGACCCTTCCTACAACATACCTAAGGGTTCTGAATGTTTATCACAGTTGTGAATGAGGATTCGTCATAAGCTTTACTGCTCGTTGATGAATTTAGAATCTGTCTGAAAACTGAGGAATGCATCTCAAGCTGATTACTAGTCAACAAAAGTGGAGATGTAGGAGCCAATTAAAAACTGAATAACTGTAAACCTCACACTTTCCACAGAAGTCATGTCTTCTGATAAGTATGAAAGGGAAACATTCTTCAGAGGCAAGTTTAGTCATTTGTTACGATAAAACATTTAAATGTGAAATCTTGTCATATCATTCTTTTAATTAGTTAACTGGATGGTCGAATCTCTCTGAACTTTACTGGCCTCTGTGGAGCTGGTAACAAACAGGAAGTGGGCAAATACTTGAAGAAAATTTACAAAACTCCTGGGTAGGGGGCTGGACGAGCTAAGTACAGTCCAAGATTCAATAATGACTGCCTAAATGGCTTCCTTCTGTGCTTTGTGTCCAAAAATAATTATCACTACCAGCAAAATTCTCACTCTGTCCTTTCTGTTTGCTTGACTTCATTGTTATTCATGTGTTATTCATCACATTTGTAGGGAATCCATAACCTGATCTCAAAAATGGCTTGTCTGTACTCTTTCCAATGGCAACACAAAACACCTTAAACCAAATGCAGCACGATTCCTCCTTTTACTGGTCTTGCTGCTGTTAGCTAAATTTTCTCTTGAATGCATTTTAAGAATTTTGTATCCCCTTTGCCCTTTGCACTGATTTAACACGAGTTAATATGAAGGATATTGAAATTTCCCACAGTTATTACCTATTGTATCTGCATTTATTAATTTGCCTAAATATTTACTTCTGCCTCATTCTATCTGGGGATTTTCTGCTACACTGTTCCTTTTAGTTCCTTATTCCTGGGATATGGACAAAAGTGTGTCGATATAAAATCCCTCAGATTATATTTGCTTAACAAGGGAATTTGTAAGTATGAAGTCTGCATTCTTAGTATACTCTACAATACTAGTCCAAAGGTTCAATATTCATGTTCCTCACTCCAAATCAGTTGCTTGTAGGTAGTTGACATTGAGATACTGGGATCCAAAACGTCACAGATTTGAGTCCTTGTTGGTCAGATTGACCTGTATCTGTTCACTTTTTAAAAAAAACCTTCATTTTTTATTTGATTGAAGACTTCCTCTGTGCCTTCAGTGGTTCCTAGGCCAAAACACATGCAATCCAAGGGTCAAGTTAAAGGAGCAGATTGTAGGAACATGTAGGTCTTTGCTAGACTTCCACAAAGCCATGAGTTACTTTTTTTTTAGAAATTGCTGTATGTTGGGTTGTTAGTCTCAAAGAGTATAGAATTGAAGCGTTAAGAGTAGGTTTAAACATAGTCGCTGAAGGCCAGTGCTCATGGAGGTACCCAATATGAAAATGTTAAGTTTGGTTAACTGTCAAGATATAGGGGATCATTGACCAAAAAGGAGTGTGAGTAGTTGTGCATACATTGAATTGCTACAAGTATGTAATGCATAGAAAAAGCACTTTATTTTAAAAAAAAGAATTAAATTAAGAACCTTTCTATGCATTCTTAAATATCAGAGGTTCACAATTAGTTGCTAACTTGACAGTATGCTGCAATTTTTGGCACATGTCAGCAATATTTACAATGTTTAAATGTTTTTGTTACAACTTATGAAATGTCTACCATTTTAAAATCTTGTAAGTCAATAACTGCTCCTAACTTCCATTTTAATGTTTTGAGTACAGAAGAGCAATTTACCATGTTGACAAGTGCTATCCAGACCAGTTTTAAAGTTCTACCATTACTGAAACCGTACTGCTATAGCAAGAGGGAAGGCTGCATTGTTAAAGGCTCTGATACACTCTGGTACAGAGCAAAGATTTTGGAAGTGATTGGGGGATCTGTTAAGGTAAGATACTTTTGGCATAAGTATATAACTTATTTAGAATTCTGGAAACTGGAAGTGATGTACAAAATTCACCTTTGGTGTTTGGAGTTTTCGTCTTCTAATTTTTCTGTGCCACCTTGGCTTATACTTTAGCAAAGTGTCAAAACTTTCCAGATTTTTTTAGATTAGATTACTTACAGCGTGGAAACAGGCCCTTCGGCCCAACAAGTCCACACCGACCCGCCGAAGCGAAACCCACCCATACCCCTACATTTACCTCTTACCTAACACTACAGGCAATTTAGTATGGCCAATTCACCTGACCCTGCACATCTTTGGATGGTGGGAGGAAATCGGAGCACTCGGAGGAAACCCACGCAGACACGGGGAGAACGTGCAAACTCCACACAGTCAGTCACCTGAGGCGGGAATTGAACCCGGGTCTCTGGCGCTGTGAGGCAGCAGTGCTAACCACTGTGCCAAGGTTGTCCTTGGGTTTTTTTTTCAAAGGGGTCATAAAGACAGGCTCCGTTTTGTCTGCGTTTATCTACTTGAAACTTAAGTTTAAAGAAAACACTTTTCAGCAAAAGTTCTCCCAGTTCAGCTTTTCTCTTTGCTTTGGTTTTAGCAGTCTGGCTGTTCAGAGCAAGTAGTCAGTTTTTTAAGGCTGCTGGTCAAACAACCAGCTACATGTAAGAAGGTGTTCTATGCTGAATCTCTGTGCCATTTCTCTCTGAGCCAACATGCCATCTCTTTGGTCTTCATGTTTGTGAAATTTTATGTGATAATTTTGTTAACTTCTGTGCATTGGTAGCAGTTAGGTAGAAAGCACTGTTTTAAGCAACTAAAAGACAGTTCCCACTTAGCCCAAGGAACAGGTTTTGAAAATGACTTCAAACCTTTGTGGGGAAGATGACTGGCTTTCCACGAATGCAGCCTGTCTTCCTAAAACATACTGCCAAACATTAAAGTACAGACCATTGGGCACCCTTACTAATACTTTTGGACTCTTAAACATGATCCCAAACCCAGGGTATTCTTTTCTTACCATTTTTAATATGCCAGTCTACGTTTTCTTGTGCACACCACCTTTTTTTTTAATGTGATTATGGATCAGTCTGCATTTTAATGCCTGCTGTACATTAGCTCTAAGATGTACAGCTACTGTTCTTATGGCAATAAAGTTTCATTAATGATAGGTGGGAATTCCAAGTTAATTGATTTTAGACTGGTTAGTGACTTAGAAACCAAGAGAGAGAGCTCTCCTTTGTGGAGAAAGTAAATTGCTCACTCCTAGTCCTCTTCACAATACCTAGATTAGATTAGATTAGATTACAGTGTGGAAACAGGCCCTTCGGCCCAACAAATCCACACCGACCCGCTGAAGCGCAACCCACCCAGACCCATTCCCCTACATTTACCTCTTCACCTAACACTACGGGCAATTTAGCGTGGCCAATTCACCTGACCCGCACATCTTTGGACTGTGGGAGGAAACCGGAGCACCCGGAGGAAACCAACGCAGACACGGGGAGAATGTGAAAACTCCACACAGTCAGTCGCCTGAGGCGGGAATTGAACCCGGGTCTCTGGTGCTGTGAGGCAGCAGTGCTAACCACTGTGCCACCGTGCCACCTAGTATAAGATGCTCCTTTTTTATGCACTCCAAGACCATTCATATTCATTATATTCTCTTAACCATAACAAACCTTTTAACACATTTGACCAGACATTAACATTTCAGAAACTTTAGTTTGTCCAAGTCAAGGTGGAGCATGACTTAGAGGTGATGATCCCATGAAATTGTTGCTCTCATTCTTTTACATTATTTAAGTGACTTGGAGTGACAGTGGCATAGTGATAATGCTGCTGGACTAGTAATGCAATGACCTGAGCTAATGCCAAGGGGACATGTCATAGAGAAAATGTAGAGAATCACCATGAGTCACAGAGTTCTTCAAGAAGTAGGTCTTTTATTTGCAACAAAAAACAGTGACACTGAGAGAGCAGATTCTCAAATGCCCACGAACCTCCGGGTCCATAGTTTTCTATATTATTTTTTAATCCTGTTTCTGTTAGCTTATCAGCATATCCAACTATATTAATCAAAGTATCTTACTGTAGTTACAGAATAAATCAGTGATGTTATTTTCCATTATCTCTTTAGTTGTACATTCTACTTAATGTTACTCTAATGTCACAGTTAGATTTTTAGTGTCTGCTTTTGGTCTTTCATTCCAGACCCTACTTAATATTTTCCCAATGTCATAATTAGATATTTATTGTCAATAGTTTCAAGCAGGCTGACTCTACTAACTAATAATTAGATATTTAGTGTCATGTCCCAAATATTTATGGTCCCAGTCTTGTCATAATGATACTTAACAGGAAGGCTAACTTTACTAATTGTGTTATCTCATCTCACCATAGTGACCTTTCAGCCTTAACCTTACTCTGCTAATTGTTGTAAGAGCATTCCACTATTCTTATCCAATCCTGCATTCAACAGACCCTTTGCAACAGATCACCAGTGGTCTTCATGCTTTAACCCTTCCCATGCTTTCATGCTCTTTATTTTCCATAGACACTAATTCAAATCTCACCATGATAGTTGTCAGACTTTAAATTCAATCCATAAATCTGGAATTGAAAACTGGTCTCCGTAATTCCAACCGTGAAACCTATCATTGATTGATGAAAATCCCCATCCTGCTTCATTTGTGTCCATTTTTGGGAAAAAAATCTGCCATTATTATTGGTCTGGCCTGCAAGTGACTCCAGACTTTCAACACAATGCTTGACTCCTTAACGGCCCTCTAAAATGACCTGGGAAACAGCTCCATTCAAGTGCATTTCAGGATGGGCAACACTACTGACCTTGCCAGTGATGTCCACATCCCATGAAAGAATAAAGAAACAGTGGGGTATTCTATTAAAGTAACATAATTTACTGTATGGTGCATTCTGTAAGTTGTTTGTAATGTGCTGGTTATGTATGGGAACTGAACCCTCATGACAAGAGAGGGGTCATGAATTGTACTGAATTCCTTGCAGCTGCAACAGTTTTGGGAATGCAGAGTATTCTGTAACACATCTTCAATTGTGTGGATGGGCTCATTTTAAGCTAGTTCAGTCTCTTCCCTCCACTTTTGTGGGCGGCACGGTGGCACAGTGGTTAGCACTGCTGCCTCACAGCGCCTGAGACCCGGGTTCAATTCCCGCCTTAGGCGACTGACTGTGTGGAGTTTGCACGTTCTCCCCGTGTCTGCGTGGGTTTCCTCCGGGTGCTCCGGTTTCCTCCCACAGTCCAAAGATGTGCAGGTCAGGTGAATTGGCCATGCTAAATTGCCTGTAGTGTTAGGTGAGGGGTAAATGTAGGGGTATGGGTGGGTTGCGCTTCAGCGGGTCGGTATGGACTTGTTGGGCCGAAGGGCCTGTTTCCACACTGTAATGTAATCTAATCTAATTTATTGACGTGGGTAGTGAGAGTCCTGAAGACATTGATGGTGGGGGACTCAGGGTCTAATGAGGCTTTCTCTTGTTTGCATTAGTGGGTGTAATATTCCACGTTGACTCAAGCTTCGCTATCATTCAGTTCTTTTATTTAATATGGAATGGGCTGCTTAATAATTATAACTATGAATTGAGTTGACTATTGCAATTATTGCCAAATAATTCCATTCCTAACCTTGCAAGAGGAGAGATGGTATAGTTGAAGCAACTATAAATGGCTAGCTTAGGGCACTTTCCTGCAACCTTTGGGTGATTTTACTTTAACCCTCATTGATTTTGATTTTGGTATGTCTGCTAGGTGGTACTCTGGTCAAGTACTGCCTTGCTGTCAGCAGATGTTACTCATACCTATCCCCAGCAGTTCTGGCAGAAACTGAAGAGTATTGGTGTATGTTGCTTCATGGTGCTATGGATGATGACTTTGGTGATTGGGAATTTCCTGATCTGATATTAATCAGATTAAATTTATCCTGTTTCTATTGGAATTTAATGTATATAGGCAGTTTTCTTGTTATTAGATAATTACAATATCCTTTGACAGCCCTTCCTGCTTCTGTTTCCTATAACTTATTTTTACACTTTTAAACTTCATTGCTCTCTTTTGATGTAACTATTTTACCCCAATCTACTGTTCTCTGCTTGCTTTTCAATTAATTATGCCTTTTAGTGTATTATAACTCAAAATTGTTTTGTCATTTTGTAATAAAGATGGTATGCCATATTTTTTGCCCTTCAACATTTCATCATATTTTACATCTGTTGACTTTTTATGAACTCTTAGATATCTGATTCTTCATACGATATTGCCCAATTTTCAAACAGCTGACACAAAATATTGACTGATTTACCATTTCAGTTTGTAGTTGAACAAATGTACCTACTCCCATATTATTGTGTGAGCACTTAGTTCTAAGATAACATTCTGTAGAATATATGAATAACTTGGGATAACTAGGAATGCTTGAATGTACAGTACTCTGATTTTAGTATTTTATTGATTTTATTAATTTATTCATTTTGTTGATGCTAGGTACAATATGTTGACCGTGGATATACTGAAACAATTCCTCAATGCCATGTTTATCCAGTGCTAATGTATCCTGATATTCCAGAGCTTTGCCTTCCATTTCAGCTTTTTGGAGTAGAACCTGTAAGTGTATAATGTTGCAATAGACATACTCTGTTTGGACAAAATGGAATTGAGTATAAAAGTTGTATGTTTTGTAAACCTCGTTTTATTTCAACAGAGAAATCTTCTAACTTGAAGAATGATCCTGTTTTGGTGACCAAAAGACAGACTGACATAGCTCTGCATTGAGCACTGTTTGGACAGAAACAAAAACAGAAATTGTGGGAGAAACTGAGGTCTGGCAGCATCTTTGGAGAGAAAAGAGTTAATATTTTGAGTCCACTGACCTATCAGAGCTGATTAGATGGGAAGAGATTGTATATATGCTGAAGACATGTTGGGGTGGGGATGGAAAGGAGTGAGAGAATAGAGGGGGATAGAGCCCAGAGAGGAAAAACAGGCTGAAAAGGGATGGATAATGGTATGCTAGGAGAAAGGGGAAAAAGCTGGTAATGGGCATCATAATGAGAAAGCAGCCATATCATGAAGTATTTGGGGTGTTCAAGTTCTCAAACTGCTGAACTTGATACTGAGTCCTGAAATCAACCCACTTTCATCTAATTATAGTCCCCAATATCCGTTTCTCTTTTTTTTAGTTTACTGTTTTCTATCTCTTTTTTTTATCTGCCAAACTGTTTTTCCCTTTTTTGGCCTCCTTCTCCACCCTGGTCTATGTGTACCACTTTTATTCCTATCTGCTTTTGGTTTTGAGGAAGGGTCACTGGACTCTCCACAGATGTGCTAGACCTGCTGAGTTTCTCTCCAGTGTAGAAGCAGGCCACTTGGTCAAACAATTCCTCATCAACTCTCGACAGAGCATCCCACCCAAGCCTACCCCCTATCCTCTCTCTGTAATTCTGCATTCCCCATGTCCAATCCACCTAACCTGCACATCTTTGGACTGTGGGTGGAAACAGAGTATCCGGAGGAAACCCATAAAGACATGGACACCCTGTCAGTGTAGTTTCTACAGTTTTCCAATGGTGGAATCAAATCTGCGTTCTTGGTGCCTTTATCATGTTTATATTTAGTATACCTGTGTCTTGGAGGACACAAGTTGTTATTTTGTTCTTGATTTGCAAGATTCTTTAAATTGTTAATAGTATTGTTTTAGTTCATTGATCCTGTGTCTATAAGTTATTTGAGCTTCATGGTTGTAAGGAAGCATGAGGAGAACCAAACCCAATTGAGTTTAGTAATGGGTCTGAGTACTGTGATGCCAGAAAACTCAAGTATGTAATTTATCATGGTCCAAACTAGCACATTGGGTTCACTGGAGCTTCTACAAAATGAAAAGCCAGGGACGTTTCCAACGTTTCGCTCCATTCATCTTAGTTGAGGACATTGGATGTTGTGGATTGGAGAGTACTTTTTAATCTTTATGGATTCAGGGCAAGTACTCTGCTCTGGAAGGCTTTGGTGAATATGCCAACAGTTTACTGTAATTCTTCAGAGTGAGTATTAAGTACTGTATCATTGGCGTAATGTAATTCTAGAACAGAAATGGTTATTTTGTCCCAGCTGCTTGAGATTGAGAAGTTTACCCCAGGCGGGTGGTTGGCCTACCAGTAGTAAATTGTAGCATTGCTGCAAGAAATATTGAAAATGGTATTGGTTAAGCGACCCACTTTATTGAACACTAGCTCCTACTGGAAGTAATAATTGGAGCCATTGCGTAGAACTGTTAATTATAGATAATCGCTTGGTAGTATAGAACTAGGGTATTGCTGATAAACTCTTGAACCTTTTGGACTTGTACTCCTTGGGACAATTCACAAGATGACAAATTCAAGGGGAAAACAAATGCTTGCATGCATACTACATGAGAGGGCGAGTGTTTGCCATGTGAACCTCTGCAGTTTTCATTCTTACGTAATTGAATCCTGACGGCCACAGAGTCCCCAAGCGGAAAAGCGATCCTGTTCTTCCACTTGCACTGAGCTGGAGCATTACAGCAAGGTCTGAGACTGAGATTTTCAGCAGGGAACGCAACTGTGTTGAAGTAGCGAGCAACAGGAAACTGTCATTTTTTGCCGACGGAATGTTGGTGTTCTACAAAGCAGTCACCCAGTCTGTGTTTCATCTCCCCAGTGTAGAGAAAAACACATTGTGAGCAGCAAATACAGTGGAATAAATTGAATGACTACTTCACCTGGAAGCTGTGTCTGTAGCCTTGGATAGTAAGAATTGGAGAGTGTTGCACCTTCTGTGATTGCAAGGGAAAGTGCCATTGAGGTGTGGACCAAGGCGTACTGGAGGGAGAAACCTATGTGGAAGGCTGACTGGCAAGAGATCATGTGTGTCGTGCTAGCATCTGTCTGGTGGTGGTGGAAATGGTGGCTAATAATCATTTTGGATATGAATGCTTTTGGGTGGTAAATGAGGACTGGGGGACCCTATCACTGATGCGAGAGGAAGGAAAAGGGATGAGGGATCTGCCAGCCTCAGTGGTGGAGAATCTTTGGTTGAGGAAGGTAGGCATTTTGGATACCCCCTTGTAAATGCTGGCATCATTGGAACGGATGCAATGGAGATGGAGAAACTGGGAGAATGGAATAGTCTTCACAGGAAGCAGGGTGTGAGAATGTTTAGTCCAGGTATTTGTGGGAGTTGGTGGATTTGTAGTGGACATTGGTGACCAGCTTATCCTCCAAAATGGAAACAGATGTTGGGGAAGGGAAGGGAGGTGTATTTTAATGAATCTCGTCAGCTGTTTTGAAGATGTCGTACATGTTGGGCATATCAGAGAAAGGAAATGAGTGATTTGGCAGTCTTCCCTGTTCACCATTTATTGTTAAAGTTGTTGGTAGTTCTTTGAACTTTGTATTGGCTGTCTGATAGGCAAACTTGCGTGGAGTTGATTTGGAATAGTCTCTGTTTTATAATCAATGAGTTTGCATACTACTTGAAACCAGAGCTGTGTGTCTTTTAGTGTTGTCTGTGGATTTGTTTGTCTGAGTAGTGATAGATTTAAATGATCGCGTCAGCTTGGGCATTGTGATGAAGGTTCGTGCTAAATTACTTATTTGGAAATTTGTGCTCTAGGGAGAACTGTTGTATAACTTTTGAGTTTGATTTGGACTTCTAAATTGTTTAGGTTAAGAAAGGTGGGGCTTGGTTTCATTTTTGAGTGGTGACAGGGAACCTGGACACTTTGTTTGCATGCATTTTAAATGAGGCTTTTACACACTCTTGATGAATTGTACAGTGCTTTAGAAAAGAGGGGAAAATATTGGTTGTTGCCTTGCAGTGAGATATCCTAGGGGATGGAGACAGATAGAAACAACTTTTTTTAAAAAGAAGCACAAGCCTGAAAGGCAGTGAAATCACAGGTTTCATTTGGGTAGGAGTAGGTCATTCAAGAGGCGAAAGCCTGTAAGAGCAGTATTGCAGGTCCATAGACTCCAGAACAGCTAGGACAGGAGAAGTGAAGACCTGAGTGGCTTAATGTCAATAAGAGAGCTCCAAAAGGAGGAGGCTGGGGAAGAGAAGTTGAAGAATTCAATGTTCAGACATAAGGGAACAGTTTTTGTAGTTTCAAGAGTGTGGTGCTGGAAAAACACAGCAGGTCAGGTAGCATCCCAGGAGCAGGAAAATCGACATTTCAGGCAAAAGCCCTTCATCAGGAATGATGAAGGGCTTTTGCTTGAAATGTCAATTTTCCTGCTCCTTCGACGCTGCCTGGCCACATGTGTTTTTCCAGCACCACACTCTCAACTCTAATCTCCAGCATCTGCAATCCTCACTTTCGCCTAGATTTTGTAGTTTCTTTAAAGGATTCATGAAGAGACTAACTAAAGTAACTAGCATCGAGTGAATGCAGACGTTTGCTGGAAAGAAAGTTTGCTGATTTTGAAGAAGGACCTTTTTGAAGGCCCCTGATTTCTATTATAATGAATTCTGAATATCTGTAAGATTGTTATCTTGCGTAAAAGGGTTGAATCCTTATTTGTAATATCTATAATAAGGCTAACAGGTTGTTACATGATGGGAGAAAGTGAGGACTACAAATGCTGGAGATCAGAGCACTGGAAAAGCACAGCAGGTCAGGCAGCATGGTGTTAATTATTTTTTCCTTTTTCTGTATAATAAACTGTTCTTTTGTTAAAAATACATTTGTGACCTTTTGTGGATATGTTCAGTGACTGTCCATCACAGTAACCAAATTCAAAATAAAACTTATGGTATTTATCAAACAAAGTTTCATTCTGGAATCTGACTTGTCCAGTTTAATTATCAGTTGGGATCATCAGTTTTGCTTGATGAGTTGACCATTTGTTCCTGTAATCTCTGATCTTGAAATTCCTGGAGTTTGGTATCATTTGACAGATGGGAAAACACAAACATTCTCTGTACCTGTTGCATGTGCTAATTCGTTTTGGAGGCTACTTCAGTGGGCGGGGGGGATAGCAGGTAGTGGTGATCTCGGTCCATATCTGGCTATAGCAGATGGAATCTAAATTCAATTCATAAATCTGGAATATAAAGCTAGTCGCAGCAATGGCACCAGGAAACTACTACCAATTGCCATAGAAATAATCTAGTTCACAATGTCCTTTTTAGGGAAGGAAAGGTGCCATCTTTATCTGATCTGACCTAACCTACATGCAATTCCAGACCCACCGCAATGGTTGACTCTTAAAGCCGTCTGAGATGGCCAAGCAAACAACTCATTTCAAGGGCAATTAGTGATGTGTCACAAATGCTGACCTTGCCAGTGACACCCATGTGACATTAAATTTTACAAAAGCTCAGCTCAGCATTCATTAACTATAAACATAACAAATGTAAAGTGCACATCTTTAAATTCCCTGGTCCTCACTATCACTAATTGCTAGTGCCAGTATGTCTTGAATAATGTTTAGTGCACAATATAAGTCTGCTTGAGCCAGTGGTGACAACTCATGCTGAGTGACTAAGAGAAAGCTAAGACTAAGATGCAACTCAAAGCCAAGTATAAAACGATAGGAACTATCAACATACTATTTCTACCTAACCATCCCTCAAGAGGCTTTCTCTCCGACATGACAGAG
>NC_057715.1:76134912-76252388 GCF_004010195.1 Chiloscyllium plagiosum
AAGTTAACATTTTGAGGTTAAAAATCTCTGTGCTTGTCCGTAGTAAAAATTTAATTGCTATCTTTTGCAGGTAGGAAACAAATGGCAAGAAGATGCTATTGACACTCTGAGAGAATTACTTTACCAAAGAAATTTAGAAGTGGAGGTTATGGTAATTATTTTATACTGTACGCTGAATACTTCTGTGCAAGTGACCTGAACAAAATAAGTGATTTTATGTGTGATGTAATTGCTTGTGTGTGCACAATATTGGGAATGTTTTCGTAGTCAAATTTAAAAATGTTCTAATATGAATGCCAGAATAAAGGATATTAAAATTAATTTATCACTTGGTAGAATTATGATAGCAATAACTCTCCATGTCAAAACAATCTATTTGTGGTTAATCAATGCCACTTTTCTTTCATCAAAGATGGACACAAATATTTGACATTTTTAAAATAATCTTTAATGCAATTAAGATAATTTATTAGAAACCTGCAAGGAAAATCAAAGCTGACACATATTCTAAATATCTAAGTTATAAAACTGTGGTAAGGGAAATAAGAGGTCTAACATGGACAATTGCAGGTGAGTCTACAATGGACTAAAAAGAAATGACATTTCTGTTAAGTGAAAACATTGTCACAATATTGTCAGAATCATCTAATAAAAGGAACCTTAAGTCATAGTGGTTTAACTTAATTAAAAGAAATTTATAGTTACAAATATTTGGATTCCCAAGGAAACAATGTCTAATCCTGTGGTGAGAAAATTTCAGGTGTGTTATTGTAATCTCCAAAGTGAGCTTTTTAGGAATAAGATAAGGAGATTTCAAATACACTACATTGTTTAACATCTCTTTCAGGAGGAAGCAACTGGAAATTTTGTTTGGTACTGGTTACTTGAATCTATGTCCATCTTCCCTTTAATAGTGGAAAGGGCACACAATTGATTCATTGACTGCTACCTCTGATTAAGTTAAATTGAGGACAGTTTGGATAAACATGCTTTAATTTCCTTAAAATCAATAGGTTAGAGGTGATCTTTGATGTTTAAAATGATATTTATAATTAATTTAATTCTAGGTCCAGCCGGGAAATGGCATACAGATGCTGCTAGCTGATCTTCACTTTGATGGAATTTCAGTTTCTTCCTTTATGATACTTCACAACCATGCTCTTAAAAAAGAAAAGGCTTCTGTAACGTTCAAGGTAAGAATACAGGTTTATCCAGATTTAATTGCCTCTTTACTCACAAACAGTGAATTTCACTTCGGAACGGGGACAGTTTTGCGTTATTGAAGTAACCTGCTTGTATTAAAGGAGAATAAATAGGACCCAGTAGTCTCCTAGATGCCTAGTAAAATAATTGAAATTGTATATATAAGTTGGAGGAATATTTGTACAGTAAAAGCTTCGATAATTATAGAATAGTTACAATGCAAGAGTTTATTTGGTTTTTCGTATCTGTACTGGCTCGCTGAGCCACTTACCTAGTCCACTTCTCATCTTTTTCTTGTAGCCCTGCAAATATATTTTGCTCATTATCTAATTTCCTTTTGAAAACGTAGGCCTTGACCACGAAGGCAGGTCCATTCCAGATCCTAATATTAGTTCATTTTTCTTATGTCATTCATCTTGAATCCATGTCCTCTGTCCATTGAGTCTTCTAACAATGAAAACAGTCTATCCCAATCTATTCTGCTCAGGCCCTTCATGATTTTGAACACCTCCATCTAATCATCTCAAACTGCTTTTAATTGGACCAGTCGCAGCTTCAGTCTATTGACGTAATGATCAAGATTCCCTCCAAGATAGGCAGAGTTGTTAGTTGGTTGGGAGAAACTTCCAACATAATGTAAAAAGTCATGCATTAAATGTAAAATACTTGTGGACAAAAATAGTGTACACATGAGTTTTATACTCTTGCCCTGTTCAAGGAATACTAATATGGATATTGGCCTTCGGTTTGTTGATTGCCTCTTGCCTCCATTATTCTGTCACGCTCTTTGTTTGGTCATTTCTGCCAAAAAGAGGCCTCATTTTACTTCCTGTAGACCAAAGAATGTAGACTTGAACAAATAATGGCAGAGAGCTGCTGTTAGGCATAGTTATCTGATTTGGATGGACTTCATAAAGCTTTATTAAATCTTGCTATCATTTTGCGATGCAGATTACTCTTTTCCACAACACACAATTGTCTTTGATCTTCCTTTGCTGTCTCCTTTTATGTTTATCTCCAGTAACAAGTTACTGGTGTGACGATTCATGGACTTCATCATTTAAAGTTAGACCATTCAAACAGCTATCCTTTCTGTTTCCAGCCTTTTCTCTAAACTGCAAAGTCTAGATTCCCCTTAGAATCCCTAAGTTTGTACTTGCATATTTAGTTTCTCTTGTAATGTTCCGTATGCCCTCTCTGAGTTCATATTGTCAAGAATCCTACTTCTTGCTCTCTTGAGCCTACTCCCATCAAATGGCTGACTCTCCAAGTTCCCTCCCAGGTTGACATGTTAAACGATGATGTTGACAGTTCACTCAACCTCTTTCAAACCTATTGTTACCCTCCTCTGCAAAGAAAGAAACCTTGACCCCATTGCAATTTTAAACTACCAATCCATCTTCAACTTCCCTGTTTTTCAAGTGCTTAATGTGCTGTTGCATCCCAAATTTCCATCTGCCTCCAAAATAACTATGATTTTGAACTTAATAGAATCAAGTTTCTGCATCTGCTACACACCAATTAGTCACAAGTGACACATCCGGTGTGACTGACCATGGTCAAGTACCCCTCCTCCTCTTTTTCTGCTTTTCTGTAGACATTAAGCAAGTGTCTGCTGCCACCTACCACCAGATTACAAATTCTGACACTGTGCTCACCTATTTTTAGAAAGGTGTTTTAACAATTTCTACTCTATTTAATAGTCTGCTTTCTCTTTAATATTTTTCATTACATTTTATAATTTAAAGGATTGTTAGGTTCTTAATACTTTATTTTCAATGTATTTCGAAGATTTTGTTGCTACTATGTATACTCATGGTTGTTAGCAACACAGCCTGAACACAGTTGACCTCTCCATTCTCCAATCCCTCCCTGCCATCCATCTAATTGGGGCTAATTTCACTTGGTCTCATTTGTATCTGTCCAGTCAGGGATTTTTCCTTCTTACTCCCACATAATATCTACGAATCCACAGACAATCAATCCTTGGTCCCTTATTACTCACCTATATGTTTCCTCTTGACCATATAATTTAAAAGTAAAATTTTAGATTCCACATGCACATTGGCGCCCTGCTCTAATTTGCTGTCATCTCTCTCAACTCCATCACTGTCTTCAATTTATCTGACTTCAGACCCAAAGGAACAGCAATGACTTCTAAGTATTAGAAAGATCAACCCATCATGTTCATACATTCTGCTTCTTACCATTGGCTGTGTCCCCTATCTGTCTGCAGTCTTGAAATGGAATCACACCTTTTACAACTTTGATATCCTTTTTAATGTTTAAAATAATGAATGCTTAAATTTTGTGGTGAGTGTCTCACCTCTTGACCCCTCAAGGCCTGTACACCATCTGTAAAGCACAAGTCAACAATATGATAAAATCCAGCAACACTCAAGATACTTAACACCATTCAGGGCAATACAGCCTGTTTGATTGACCCCCCATTGACCTTAAGCGTTCATTCTCTCCATTATTGATGCACAGTGGCAATAGCATTGAAGACACAATGCAACAACGCACCAAGGCTCCTTTTGACAGCACCTTCCAATCTCTCAACCTCTATCACGTAGAAGAACAAACATAATGGATGCATGGGAACATTGTCATGAACTCTTTGCACCACAAAATTGAACTTTTTTAAAAAAAACTCTTATCCATCTTATTTGTTTATCATATTTGTCTACACCAAAGTAGATTGTTTCCTGGTTTAAAAAAGTCTTGATTTCAGAATTCTGTGTTTTAATGTTCCACCATGGCCTTCCTCTTTCCTATCTGTAACCTTTCCAGCTTTTATAATACATGCAAAATTTCTGCAGACCCGATTTCTTATCTTGAATTGCTCCACTAAAGGCAGCATGCCTTTGGTTGCCTAGGTCCCAAGCTCAGTAATTATTCCCAAAGCCTCTATGCCCCACTGGCCTTCTAATACTATTCTAAGATACTCTTAGAATCTTCTGGTCACTTGATTTTATAGGATCTTAACCAGTTTGATATGAAGCACTTTTGAAGCATCTTGGGATGTAATTTCATGGGAGTGCCTCTGTTGCTGGTGGTGGATTTTAACCAGGGTAGGATGGAAGTTTCCCAAACAAAGAAACATCATTATAGGGTTCACAAGGAATCTCTTTAAACATGGACGAGATCTTCACAAAAATTCTCACTAGCGTATGGAAGAGTACTAATTGAGATTTTTGGCATTGTCACAATGAAGACAGTGATCAGAAAATCTCAAAGCACTACAAGACTGTTTTAGCAAATGTCTCAAGTATTTAAATCCAAGTCATATGTTGTAAACCGTAATTCCTCCAGGCCAGGAACGAGGTTCGTGCCAAACCAAGAAAAGGATTAGACCCAGATATAAAATTGTGATCGCATTTATAATTGTATAGGTCTAGCTACTGGCTTTGCCAGTTCATTCTTATCAAAGAAATGTTACTTAGAGCTTAAATTCTGCTTTCGATTCCTGCATGTAGCTAATGTTATCTATTAACATTTAACACCTGTCATATTTACAGCAATAAATTAGCAGTTATTTTTGCAAATGTAACACCGAGAATGAACTTATTTACTTTCTCTTTAATAGAAATTTTGTCCGAATTTAAATGATGGAAATGAGCCTGAAGAAAGTTGGGATTTGATGCATGAGGTAAAATTTTACTGAATATGAACAAAATATTGTATTTACATCAGTTGTTATTTATAACCACTTTTTAAACTCAACCAAATCTTTGGTGGTGTGGTTTTGCTGTTTTTGTTTAAAGCTTTCGATCAGTATGTCCCAAATATTTTCCCACTGTGATCCAATTTTGTGGCTTGAAAATTGTTGCATCCCCAAAATGACATCAGAGAGTAGGGGATGTGTTGGAGAGCAGCAGACCTATGAGAGAAGGAGGCATGGGAGGGAGAATCTGAGGGCAGTTGGGAGAGGAGAAAGTGGCTGTGTTCTGTGGCAGCCATTGCTGCCTCGGATCTCAGGTCACTAAAACTTTAGCTTGAAATTCTTGGGGTCCTGACACCCATTTTGGCAAGCCTTGCTAAAGGTTATGCACACTGATTTAATGTATACCTTCTGATTTTAATAGAGATTCAAACCTCATCACTGAGTCCACATGATACCTTGCATAAGTATATCAATATGATGGCTGCAATAGTGGGTAAGAGGGTGTCTTGTATCCTAATAGCTCATTACCCTTCTATAAGCTAAGTGGTCAACTCAATGGGATTATATTCTCACTTGGCTGCTAGGCAGAACTGCTTCAACTTGTGCTGCGAAATTATCTATCTGACTGATCGATAGATAATTTATCTTTCCCCAGAATCTGGCTGCAATGTGCACCAATACATGTACAGTAGTATTTTTCCAAACTTATTTCAATAGCACATGTGAGTCTTATGACCATGATAAGGGCAAGAACAGCATCATCTTGGCCTGTGGATAGATCACTTTTTTTTTAATCATTACATGTTGTGAAATTCTATAGAGTCATAGAGATGTAAAGCATGGAAACAGACCCTTTGGTCCTGCCCGTCCATGCCGACCAGATATCCCAACCCAATCTAGTCCCAACTGCCAGCACCCGGCCCATATCCCTCCAAAACCTTCCTCTTCATATACCCATCCAAATGCCTCTTAAATGTTGCAATTGTACCGCCTCCACCACTTCCTCTGGCAGTTTATTCCATAGACGTACCACCCTCTGTGTGGAAAACGTTGCCCCTTAGGTCACTTTTATATCTTTCTCCTCTCACCCTGAACCTATGTCCTCTAGTTCTGGACTCTCCCACCCCAGGGAAAATACTTTCCTATTTACCCTATCCATGCCCCCCATAATTTTGTAAACTTCTATGAGGTCACCCCTCAGCCTCCGACACTCCAGGGAAAACAGCCCCAGCCTGTTCAGCCTCTCCCTATAGCCCAAATCCTCCAACCTTGGCAAATCCTTGTAAATCTTTTCTGAACCCTTTCAAGTTTCGCAACGTCTTTCCGATAGGAAGGAGACCAGAATTGCGTGCAATATTCCAACAATGGCCTAACCAATGTCCTGTACAGCCACAGCATGACCTCCCAACTCCTGTACTCACTACACTGACCGATAAAGGAAAGCATACCAAATGCCGCCTTCACTATCCTATCTACCTGCGACTCCACTTTCAAGGAGCTATGAACCTGCACTCCATGGTCTCTTTGTTCAGGAACACTCCCTATGGCCTTAGCAGGTCTTATACACTTAATGGTAAGATTTGCTTTCCCAAAATGTAGCACCTGGCATTTATCTGAATTAAACTCCATCTGCCACTTCTCAGCCCATTTGGCCCACCTAGTCAAGATCCTGTTGTAATCTGAGGTAACCGTCTTCACTGTCCACTCACACTCCAATTTTGGTGACATCTGTAAACTTACTAACTGTATCTCTTATGCTCGCATAATCAGGGAAACATTAAATGTGCAAGGATTGCAACAAATTAATTATTGTGGTAACTATTCAAAACAAAAAAGGCTTCCACGCTTATGCAGTGATATGTTGTATTTGCATATGCAGAGTCTGGTGACGACGACATCACATGCATGCTGATGATGAGTCCAGGAAGATGAGGTAGATACCACAGACAGAATAGAGACAAAAAAGATGCAAGTGGTGGTGCTGCACCAGAAGTCAACCACCTCTTTTTTTTTTCTGTCTCCCCTGGTAGTGAGGGGCAGGCTGGAAAAGCTTGGGAGGCTATGGAGGGAGTGAGAGGGAGGGAGGTTGCTAACAAACCAGGAGGAAAGGTTTGAAGACAGATCAACTTCAATCTAAAATAAACTCTCTTGTATCGGGTTTATATCTTATTGTTCATCCTGCAGTGCCACCTTGAGACAGGCAGCTCCACGCCATCATGTATGAGTGATGTTAGCTCTCGTTCTGGTCTTTGCACCACCTAAAAGGTGGTGCATTGTAGGGTACTCTATATCATCTAGTAAAGGCTCATTGTTGCCTTAGAACAGAAAAAACTGGACAATAAACGTAATTTTGCCAGGATTTCTGTCTCAGTGGAAATAATTATTTGTTTAAATGATGGTCTCTGTTGTCATATAGGTTAATTTATATTTTATTTCTTGAAATTATTTACTTAGGTTAGGTCAATTTGAGTGATGAGAAATGAAATATTAAAAATTTAAAGCTCTTGACTAGATTTTCAAAGCATGATGTTTTGACCTTAGTCCAGACCAATATTTTTATATAAGAAATTATCCTAAATCCTAGTCACTTCCTGAAACAATGAGGCTGCAAGATTCAGTAGTTATAATCAAAATAAATTCTATCCAAGAGTCAAACAAAACAAACACAATGTACTATGTCTTGCCTATGTAATGCGTGAAACCCAGAATAGAATTTGTGTGAATTAATAGACAAGTTACAGTAAATTATAAATATTAAATGATAAATGCAACCAAGACCGATCTTGCAAATTGGCATTCCACAGTGCATAGTAGATCAAGTTCAGTCACAGAGTTCATCAAAACTAGTCTTTCTCACAAAGAATTTCAGCTGTTCTTCCAGGATTTAGTCTGATCCATCCAAAAGCAACAATGCAACTAACCCAACTTTCACAGGCACAGCCTTCACCAAAATTAGCACGGGCCTGTACGATCTCTCTACTTTGCTTAGTGATTCAGGTGAACTAGATCGCTACTGTTCAAGCAACTGTAACAGCTAGAGAAATTGTATATCAGCTTCTGGATGTACCTGCTGTCTTTTTCAGCCTACCTGTACTGCAGCACCGAATCAGGTGATCATCTAAACTCTGGCTATGTTCTTGTTATATGATTTCAAATAGTTTGTGTTCCCAAAGGTTTTAGTTTCTAATCTGAGATTGTCTTAGTTTCGTTAGAGACTGAGAGAGTTGTTTCCCCTCTTAAGTTAGCATCGGTCTCAAAAATAAAAGTAGGGATTCTGTCACATTAGTTAAAAAGATGTGAAGTGCTACACAGTAAGCAAAGTTAATCAAAGTCAAAAATTGAAAGGGTGAAATGGTGAATTGAACTTGTTCCAAAAAACAAGTGGTAGACCACAAATTTTGTCAGTCATATTCTAAGGCAATACATATCTGAAAGGGTTAATTGGCACCATGAGAGGGGCTCTGTCCAAAAGGACATAAAGGACTGCTCCTGAGCGGAGCTGACCAGTCAGCTTCTGGTTCTCTACTGGTTTGCAATGAAATGTGAAAATGTTTTAGCAGTAAAGTGAACTTATGTTTGAGTTGAGCCAGATGTCTCTCACAGTTCATTGTATTTGAGATACAACATAACTAGATATTCATTAATGTACAATAAACATGTTCTGTTTGACTAAGATCAAGCCGATGACCTTGTGTGATAACTTAGATTGACACCAAAACAAAGCATTGATGTTGGTGAATCTATCCTGGGTATCCCAGATGGTTCAGGTGGCTGACTATAACAATGTAAGAGAATCTGGTGGGATAAAATCACTTCTGGTTTTATTTGCTCATGACATGAGGGCGTTGCTGGCTGGGCTAGAACCTATTGCCCATTTCTGATTTGAACTTGAGAAGATGGTAGTGGCTGACTTCTTGAACTTAAAGTCCATGTGATTTAGGTACATCTACATTCACGTATATGAAAAGCTTCCTTAATTTTAAATTTGATCATTCCTTGGACAGTTTGATTGTGTAGTTCCTAAATAACTAGCCTGAAATATAATAATAATAATAGAATCCCTACAGTGTGTAAGCAGGCCATTCGGCCCATCAAGTCCACACTGACCCACCAAAGAGAATTCAAACCAGACATACCCCGCTACCCTAGCCTGTAACCCTGTGCTTACTGACCTGACAACTCTGCCCAGTTACTTTGTCAGCACTAATGCATCGGAAAGCTATTTAGATGTTCCAAAGCTAAATGCATGAACTTAGCAGAACCATAGAAATGATACAACACAGAAGGGGCCCACCATGCTGCTCATTGGGTTTAAATAAGAGAAATATTTTTAGATTATTTTCTGTATTTAAAAGTTTAGTTGCTGTGATTTCGACCTTTAAATTAATATTACAACATTAATATCTCACAACTACAGTAAGAAGTATCTGGAACAAATTGGTCATAAAGTAATGATCTAATATGTTGGGTGTATGTATTCACAGGATTTGCTGGCCTCACGCTTTGAAACCTTCATGGTGCCAGAGTATGATTATCCATTATTGCCTTTACCTGGAAAGATTTTCCCTGTAACAGTAAAGCACCTAGAAACTCCCAATCAGGTATGCATACTATCATTTCTGGAGAGAAAGATCTTGGGTAGAAGGTAACATATTGAAGGACTACCAAAGGGGCCCACTGCTTTATTGAATCTTTTTTGCTTAAAGTTAAATTTCTATGCTGTGCAGAGACAAATATGAATCAAACCTTAGAGGTTTATAAAATCATGAGGAGCATGGATAGAATGAATAGCCAAGGTATTTATCACTGGTTAGGGGAGTAAGGGACACTGGAAGGGACATAAGGTTGTGATGAGAGGGGAAATATTTAAAAGGGATCTACGGGGCAACATTTTCATACTGAGAGTAGTGCGTGAATGGAACAAGTTGCCAGAAGTAGTAGTGGAGGCTGATGCAATTACAATATTTAGAAGGCATCTGGATGGGTGCATGAATTGGAAGGGTTGAGGGATATTAGCCAAATGTAGACAAATGGGACTAGATTAATTTAGGATGTCTAGTCGGCATTAATGTGTTGGACCAAAGGGTCTGTTTACATGCTATATATCTCTATGACTATGATCTAATGAAGATAGATGTTTCTTGGCAACTAGAAATAAAGCCACTTGTCACGTTGCTGTTTGATTTGCGTGCCCTGTTCCTTCAAAAATGGCCAGAGCACAAAGAGAAGGTTGAACATATGACCAGAAACCTGGTTAAAGAAGCATGTTTTACAGAGCACTTTATAAGGACAGAAAGGTGAAAATGCTAAGGAGTGTAGGTTTGGGAAGTTACAACAGTGGTCATCAACAATAGAGGACTGATATCGGTTATGGAACAGGTGGGACAATATTATGAATCTCCTATTCAATCTAATATCAGAGCAAAGGAAATGTGTTGAATTGTGAAACTGAGGTGGACTGGCATCATTAGTGATTTGAAGCAAAGACATCAAGATTTAAGAGTAGGTTTAATAGGCATTTGGAGGAAAAGGGTGATGTAGAAACAGCAGGCACATGTGATTAGCATTACTGCTCGTGTGGAGGATGCACACAGCATAAAATTGTTCAGACTGAATGTCCTGTTACTTTGTGATTTCTTTTCAATTTTCAGGTGTACATTTCCATTGGTTCGAGGAGAGATGTTGAATCTGATACTGACACGGATGATAGCGGCATAAGCTATGAACCAGAAGATGATCTTGAGCAAGCTCTCAGAGAGCTTAATCAGAATGCAGAGGCACTTCCTTTACTATCTGATTTCAGATCAGGTATTGCAGATTATTTAGTGTGTAGGTGCAGATCAGTGTTCTAAGATCAAAATCACTTTAACCTCAGCAAATTTATGTAAAATTTACTTTAAAATGCTTTTAATTGCAAATAAAAATTACTGAAAAAGAGACAGTCTGACAGCATATGCGGAGCAAGAAACGGCATTATTGTTTCCAGTCCAATTGACTTCTCTCCAGAACTTGATTATCCCAATATTTTCTAAATGATAATTTTTAACTAAATGATAAACATCTAAAATGTATAATTTTTTACATTTGTGTTTTATCTTTTGTATTTAGATCTAGTTCACTATGAAAAATCACAGCAAAATATGAACTGTATCTTGGTATTGATTTTCTGTATTCCAATTCAAAGGAGTATATTACATTGATAAACTATTTAAGTTTGATGTAAAACTGGGAGATAAATGTATTTCTTAGGACTGTTGTCACTCTCATCCTGCATTACACATTAGTGACCATCCATTCCATTTTTTGCACTTGCTGCATTACGTATTTTATTAACTTTCCTAAGTTTTCATATCCGGTTCAAGAAAATTGCTGATACAGTCTGCTTTATAAACATTATTTGTGAAATTTAAGCAGCTTTTCAGAAGAGGATGTGAAATTAAATGGTCCATGTAAAACCATTCAAAAACACTAGAAAATTTGACCGGTTTGTGTAGTAAATAGCTGGACACAGAAGACCTATTTTCTCTTCCTTCAAATTGCTAGAAAAATGTGCTACTTACACTTGACAGTATTAATTCAGTATTATTGAAAGATTAGGAATAATCCTGTATTTGTTACAGTTCAGTATTTTAGTTGTGACATTAGAATATTACCACCTTGCAATGCAAATTACTGTACAATTAATAGCAAGACTATTGTGGCTGTTTTAAATATGAGCCCTTTCAACAGTAGGTTTTTTTTTGCCTAGATTGAAATAACTATAATATATTTTCAGCAAATAATTAAGGACTGTTGACTTTTTTTAAAAAAAAGCTCTAATTAACACATTTTATCTCTGAGCAGTACCATAAGATTTTATTTTCAGTTAAGCAATCTTTATTGTATGCAAAATGTGCTTGGGTTATTTCGTAATTCCCTCAAGAATGATTTTAAGAGACATCAGTTGTAAAGGTGTTTAGTGTCTGGATCACCAATAAGGATGGCATCTTCCTCTGGAGAATCTCCTCAAACTGACCTTTTAAGCCAATTATCCCTTATTTATAATGTTTCCAGCTATGTATGCCTAGCTATTCTTTGTATTCTAGCTATGAAAAAGATACCCATTGTGCAACCTTTTTTTAAAAAATGGTGTTCTGGGAATCATCACTGTTCTGCATTTTAATTGTATACCTTTTCACAGAATTGGAAGTGTCTATTCAGACCATTGTCTGCACCAGCTTGCCAAATTAGCATATCCCTTAGCGCCATTCTTTTGTTTTCTCCTTGTACGCTGTTCCTTCTCAAGTAATCATTTAATACTTTTTTGAATGTCTTAATTGCACCTGTCTTCTCCACACACTCTTGAGGCATTACATTCCAGACACTAACCACTGATTACATGGAAAAATTTGTCCTTCAATCACTTTTTTGCTTTTAATAATTCCTTCCAATCTGTGCCCCCATCTCCTCTTCCTTTCATGAGTGGGAACATTTTCTCCCTATTTACTGTCTAGGTCTCTCAAATTTTAAATTGTTCAATCTGATTTCCTTTAACTTTCTATTCTCCAAAGAAAACAATTCAAGCTCCTCTGGTCTGTCTTATTAACTTAAATTCTTCACCCCTCGAACAGTTCTAAACGTCTTCTCTCTGCCCAGTGCCTTCATTTCCTTCTAAACCTTGGTTCGCAGAATAGGGAAGATTATAATAATATTACCAGAATTACTGATGTGAAGGTGACAGTGTTGGGCTGGGGTGGACAAGGTCAGAAGTCACACTACCAGGTTATAGTCAAAGTTTATTTGAAATCTCAAGCTTTCAAAACGCTGCCACATGGTCAGGTGATGTGAAGAAAAGTATGCAGGCACAGGATTTATAGGCAGAGAGATCAAAAGATCTTACAAATGATGAGTGGAATGTTGAATAATAAGTGCAGGTGATCAAGAGTGTCAGACAGTGAGAGTAAAGTGGCAACAGCTGAATAGTAAGTGAAGGGGATGACATATAATCTAGTTAATTGAGGCAGAGATATTTTTACAAAAAGTTAAAAATAAGACGGTGCTGGAGACAAACTAAATGGCTGAATTAACATATTAGGTATAAGAGTAATGCTGAGGGGCTAATCAAGTAACAAGTAATCCAGAACAAACTAAGTTAGAGAGATCATAATAAGCTATCAAGGTGATTGTGTTAAAACAGGACACTAAGGGAGAATTCACAAATACAAGACAATGTGGTGGGGGTTACATGAAAGCGCAGCATGAACCCAAGATCACAGTTGAGGTCATCTTCATGAGTACAGACCTTGGCTATCAGTTTCTGCTTGGCAATTCTGCATTGTGTGTGTTGAAGGCTGCCTTGGAGATCGGAGGCTGAATGTCCTTGTCTGCTGAAGTGTTTCCCTATTGGGAGGGAACATGCCTATCTGGCAGTTGTTATAGTGTCCATTCATCCATTGCCGTAGTACCTGAGGAAGGGTCACTTAACCTGAAACATTAACTCTGATTTCTCTGCACAGATGCTACCAGACCTGCTGAGCTTTTCAAACAGTTTGTTTTTGTTACCAGAACTAAACATTACCTCTAAAAGTTAACACGAGCAATGAATCAGATACTTGAAACATTTTTTTGTTATCTTATCCAATTTAATATGCCTCTTTGCAGAAATGCCTTGCCTTGCTGAATACAGCGATGGACGATGGTACAGAGCAAAAGTATTGTCACTAGATAAAGTCCAACCATTAAAGATCTTGGTGCAGCATGTTGACTTTGGCTCCACTGCATCTTTACCACATTTTAGGTATCTGGCCTTAAATATGTTTATAGAGGTAGTATTTTTGTCATGATGCATGTTTGTGATTCACATGGACAAACACTTTATCTCATTAAATGTACACCTCCACTTGATTACTTTGGGAGTAACGTGGCCTGACAAGAAGAGTTTGAGGGAAAGGTTAGGGTAACAAATATTTTGTTTCTCATCATTTTTCTATTTTTAAAATTTCTGAACATATTTACAATGGAGATTACTTTTAATGAGAAAATATATATTCAAAAATTGGAAGTTTTTTTTGTTTCTACTGTGTAGCATCTTGTGTCAAAATAGTGCACGGAGACAAAACGGTATCTCTGCAGACTTGTGTACTTATCATTAACCTGGACATTTGTCAAGAAAGCCTTATACATCAATATTTAGGTGGTTGGTATCCATAGGCAAAGTAGACTGCAGATCTTTGCATCTCTCATGTTGTGCCAGTGAGGGTTGAAAGATATGGGGTAGGCCCTTTAGGACTGAGGAAGAGAAATTTCTTCAAAGTGACATGCCTGTGGAATTCTCTTCCCCAGAAATGTGGATGATCAACCATGATCATATTGAACGATTAGAGCAGGCTTGAAGGGCCAAATGAGCTCCTCCTATTTTCTGTTTCTAAGAGTATGTTAGTTCATTTCACCAGTAACTGCCCAGGCAGGCTCTGGTGGAGCAGCCATTTTGAGAGGGGCTACTTTGTGGTCACAGTGTTACTGGTAGGTCCAGGTGAATACTGGGCTTTGTTGAGGAGGGTGAGCAACAACAAGGTAGGGGCAAGCCTTGTATTGCTTTAAGATCTCCACTTATTAAAGGCACAGAGATGGCAGTCATTGTAGTGATATGTTCCTTTCAGATGTGGGAGATCAGGGAGCACTTGAGTGTCCCTGGTGACTATGGGTCTGCAGGAAATATGTCTGGGTGCAGCTCCTCCTAGACTGCATGGATTGGTTGGGGCAGCAGTTGATCCCACTGAGGAGCACACAGAAGGCAGAGAATGTGATAAATAGCTTCACAGAGGTGGTCATACTGCAGGTCCAGTTAGGTAGATGGGTGACTGTCATGAGAGGTAGACACACAGTGCACAAATCTCCTGTGGCTATTCCCTCTCTCGGTATACTGATGGTAGGGATAGCCTCTTAGGGGAAAATAGCAGCAACCAGGTCTTTAGCACCAGCTTAATGTTTGGAGTGCAGATGCTATAGAATGGATAGGAGGGAAAGCAAAAGAGATGGGGAAGTGATGTTTTTGATTAGGAAAACGTCACAGCAATGCTGAGAGGATATTCCTGAGGAATCATCCGGTGAGGCTGTATGGGTGGAACTGAGAAATAAGGAGGCGGTGATCATTTTGATGGGATTGTACTATAGTCGCCCCAGTAATCGGCAGAAATTTCAGGAGCAAATATTTAGGGACGTTGCAGATAGCTGTAAGAATAATGGAGTTGTAATAGTGGGGGTATTTAATTTTCTAAACATCGACTGGTACTGCTGAAGTGTTAAAAACTTTTATAGGGACGAATTTAAGTGTGTTCAGGAAAATTTTCTCAATCAGTATGTAGATGCTATAGTAGAGAAGGGGTAATACTTGACCTACCTTAAGAAATGATTGAGGTTAGTGATGGAGCATTTTGGAATCGGTCATAATTTTATTAATTTGGAAATAGTTACGGACATTGGTGAAGGCCCATTTGGAGTACTGTTTACAATTCTGGTCACCCTGCAATAGGAAATTATTAAACTGGAAAGAGTGCAAAAAAGGTTTGCATTGATGTTACAAACACAAGGTTTGAGTTAAAAGGGCAGGCTGGATGTTTTTCCCTGGAGTGTCAGAGGCTTAGGGATGACCTTGTAGCGGTTTATAAAATCATGAGGGGCATGGATAAGGTGAATAGCTGAGGTCTTTTTCCCAGGTTAGGAGAGTCCAAAATTAGATACCATAAGTTTTAATGTGAGAGGGGAGAGATTTAAAAAGGATCTGAGGGACAATTTTTTTCACACATAAGATGTTGCGGATATGGAACAAGCTGCCAGAGGAAGTGGTAGACGTTGGCACAATTGCAACATTTAAAAGACATGGGACAGATTAGTAGATAGGAAAGGTTTAGAGGGATATGGGCCAAAGACTGGCAAATGGGACTAGTTCAGCTTAGGAAACCTGGTTGGCATGGAGGAGTTGGATAGAAGGGCTTGTTTCTGTGCTGTATGACTCTTGAGTAGATGTGTCAATTTAAAGACTGCTTGTGCTTCATTAGAGAAGTAAGGTGTGTTACAGGGCTGCCGTTCAGTACTCAGTTCTCTGCAAGATGGGTGATACCTGAAGTCTCTCTCTTTTTCAATGTTTTGTAATTTAGATCAATACTGGGCTTCATAGCCAAGATTAACCGTCACCAGAATATTTCTTAGTACTGAACTTCTGCAGTTATCTGCTTAATCCAAGGCTGATTTGTACATTTTCATTATCCAAAAAGTTGGCGTAAGTTTGATCTTTATTCTCCTCGGTATCATGTGCAAGCATCAGTTGTAATATGTATTCTTTAATGTTTAATGGTAGGCTTCGGCAGATTCCTGCACGTTTAGTGCAGTATCCAGTTCGAGCCATCAAAGTCAAGCTGGCAGGATTTAAACCCCCAGCTTTAATGAATAATGTTGACCGAATTGCATACAGTCCAGAATGGTCCATGGAGGCTCTGTGGACAATAATTGACATTGTACAAAGGAATCAACTTACAGCATTCTTGGTGGTAAGTTACTTAATTAAATCTAGTGAATCATTACCCTATGCTGTTAAGCAAAGTTAGTGTGAAATATATTACGTTTTGCAATTCTGAATTGAGGTTTGCATGAGTTGAATATTCACAATGACCTTACCTATAATTAACATTGGGATAAGAATATGTTGTTTATTTAAATATATATTTAAACATTAAACAGAACACAATTTAAACTAGCAGAAATCATTTAAAGTAGCATTATTTTGACCCTGGTAAGCTAGATTGAGTTGGGATCTTCAAAATGGATTGTGACAAATAGTGACGTAAGGAAACTAAAGAAAAATAAGTATTTCCAGTGTTGTAAGATAATGCCTTGGCCTACTTGGTGATTGTTGGAGTACAGAAGAGGAGACTGAAGCATTTGCTAAAATCTTTAGCCAAGCAAGTGGATGATCAGCCTTGGCTTTCCACAGAGATTTCTAGCAAAATAGATGTCAGTCTTCAGCTAATTTGATTTTGTTCCACACTGGAGGTACTGGATACTGCAAAGGTTATTGGATTTTAAAACTCACTGATGGGGTGTGGGCATCACTTGCTGAACTATCATTTATTGCTGTCCCTAGTTGCTCTCGAAAGTGATGAGCTACTTTCCTGAAGTGCGACAGTGCATTTGCCTTTAGGGAGGGAATTCCAAGATTATGATCCAGTGACAGTGAAGGAACAGTGATTATAGTTTCAAATCAGGATGGTGAGTGGCTTGGAGGGAAAGTTGCAGGTGGTGGCTGCATTTGACTAAGTGTGGCACCAAGTAGCCTAGTAAAACTGGAGTCAGTGGGGGAGGGACAATTCTGGATAAAAGCAAATTACTGTGGATGCTGGAATCTGAAACCAAAAGAGAAAATGCTGGAAAATTGTAAGGAGAGAAAAGAGCTGACATTTCGAGTCTAACTGACCCTTTGTCAAAGCTTAAAAAAAAGGGAGAAACGGGGAGGCATTTATACGAGGCTGAGAGAAGGTCATGGCTCCAGAAGCAAAGGTAGCAATAAAGAGGTGATAATGACAGTGCATAGAGAGATTATAGGGAGATTAGGAGCTGTGAATGACCAAGGCTGAAGCCAGTGCTATGTGACAAAATATATGGGGGATGGGGGGATGGGTGAAGCAGAGGCAAAATGGAAAACAGGGGAGAAGGGTAGCAAAGGGGGAAGAGGAGAGGTAAAAGGTGATGAGAGAGTGGGGAGCGAGAGAAAGAGACAATCAAGAAACAAGAGGTACAGAACGGTGAAAATTTTTTTTAAAAAAAATGAAATAAAATTACGGAGCAGAATGAAAACAGAGGGGTCGAGATGGGATAATCATCTGAAGTTGTTGAATTCTGTGTTAAGACCAGCACCCTGTAATGTGCCTAGTCGAAGATGAGATGCTGTTCCTCCAGTTTGCGTTGAGCTTCACTGGAACGTTGCAGCAGGCCAAGAACAAACATGTGGGCCTGGGAGCAGGATTGTGTGTTGAAGTGGCCAGCCACAGGAAGGTCCGGGACCTGATTGCGTACAGTAATCTGTCCTGGACCTTCCCGTGGCTTGCCACTTTTCACTGTTCCGTACCTCTTATTTCTTGATTGTCTCTGCTTTCTCTCGCTCCCCACTCTCTCATCAGCAGCCTTTTTCCTCTCCTCTTCCCCTTTTGCTACCCTTCTCCCCTGTTTTCCATCTTGCTTCTGCTTCATCCATCCCCAATATAGTGAATATAAAAATTATTTTGAAATGAATGAAGGACATTATACTTTTGTTCTTTACAAATTCAGTAAGAATTACAGTAATTTAATTCCATTAGCAGCAATATATTCTTGCAAAGCTCATGAAATTGGACACAGCATTTTAAACTTAATCATTTTTTGCACCAGTGTTTGCTAATACCACAATCTTGCAATTTGATGATATGATTGTAACTTGCAAATAACATTGGCTTTATTAACATTAATATGTCATGTTCAGTAAAACTGATGTGAATCTAAAATGTTCTTCAGGGCCTATGTCCAGAAGTTTCTGTATTCTTGTATGAAGAAGGATCACTGATTCACCTACCACTTGTGGAAAAGGGGCTAGCAGACTTAGATATGTAAAAGTAAGTTTTAAGTAAATATATTTTTCTTTCCTCTATCTCATGTTTATTTAACATTTGAATGTTGGAAAACTTGTATGATGCTTTTGAAAAGTAAATAAGCATGAGAAATAGAAGCAGTGTTAAGCCATTTGGCCTGTGAAGCTTGCCTGTCAGTCCTAAGGATCATGGCTGCTCTTGGGTTTCTGCTTTACCTTCTTGCCAGCTCCCCATTTCCCTTAATTCTTTAAGAAATCAAAAATAAATGGATATTCCAGCCTTTAATGTACTCAACAGTGGACATTGCAGAACTCTAGAAGAAAGAATTGCAAAGATTTGTAACCCTTTGGATGAAATAATTTCTCCACATGCCAGTTTGAAAAGTTCAGTCCCTTATTCTGAGACTCTGTCTTTACGTTGTGAGTTAGAGTCATGGCGTCACAGATGTACAGCATGGAAACCGACCCTTTGGTCCAACCTGTTGCAGTTGTATAAGATTCTGGTGCGGCCACATCTGGAGTATTGTGTGCAGTTTTGGTCGCCATACTATAGGAAGGATGTGGAGGCACTGGAAAGGGTGCAGAGGAGGTTTACCAGGGTGTTGCCTGGTATGGTAGGAAGATCGTATGAGGAAAGGCTGAGGCACTTGCGGCTGTTTTCATTGGAGAAAAGAAGGTTTAGGGGTGACTTGATAGAGGTGTACAAGATGATTAGGGGTTTAGATAGGGTTGACCATGAGAACCTTTTTCCACGTATGGAGTCAGCTATTACGAGGGGGCATAGCTTTAAATTAAGGGGTGGTAGGTATAGGACAGATGTTAGGGGTAGATTCTTTACTCAGCGAGTCGTGAGTTCATGGAATGCCCTGCCAGTAGCAGTGGTGGACTCTCCCTCTTTATGGGCATTTAAACGGGCATTGGATAGGCATATGGAGGATAGTGGGGCTAGTGTAGGTTAGGTGGGCTTGGATCGGCGCAACATCGAGGGCCAAAGGGCCTGTACTACGCTGTATTTTTCTATGTTTCTATGTTCTGTCCATGCTGACCAGACATCCCAACCCAATCTGGTCCCACCTGCTAGCATCCGGCCCATATCCCTCCAAACCCTTCCTGTTCACATACCCATCCAAATGCCTTTTAAATGTTGTAATTGTACCAGCCTCCACCACTTCCTCTGGTTGCTCATTCCATACATGTATGACCCTCTGCGAGAAACAGTAGCCCCTTAGGTCTTTTTATATCTTTCCTCTCTCACCCTAAAACTATGCCCTCTAGTTCTGGACTCCCCCATCCCAGGGAAAAGACTTTGTCTATTTATCCTATCCATGCCCCTCATAATTTTGTAAACCTCTATAAGGTCACCCCTCAACCTCCAACACTCCAGGAAAAACAGCCCCAGCCTGTCAGCTCTCCCTATAGCTCAGATCCTCCAACCCTGGCAACATCCTTGTAAATCTTTTCTGAACCCTTTCAAGTTTCACAACATCTCTCCGATATGAAGGAGACCAGAATTGCATGCAATATTCCAACAGTGGCCTAACCAATGTCCTGTACAGCCGCAACATGACTTCCCAACTTATGTACTCAATACTCTGACCAATAAAGAAAAGCATACCAAACATCTTCTTCACTATCCTATCTCCACTTTCAAGGAGCTATGAACCTGCACTCCAAGGTCTCTGTTCAGCAGCACTCCCTACGACCTTACCATTAAGTGTATAAGTCCTGCTAAGATTTGCTTTCCCAAAATGCAGCAGCTCGCATTTATCTGAATTAAACTCCATCTGCCACTTCTCAGCCCATTGGCCCATCTGGTCAAGATCCTTTTATAATCTGAGGTAACCTTCTTCGCTGTCCACTACACCTCCAATTTTGGTGTCATCTGCAAACTTACTAACTATATCTCTTACTCTCGCATCCAAATAATTTATGTAAATGACAAAAAGTAGAGGATCCAGCACCAATCCTTGTGGCACTCCACTGCTCACAAGCCTCCAGTCTGAAAAACCAACCCTCCACAACCACCTTCTGTCTTCTACCATCGAGCCAGTTCTGTATCCAAACGGCTAGTTCTCCCTGTATTCAATAAAATCTAACCTTGCTAACCAGCCTCCCATGGGGAAACTTTGTCGAACACCTTACTGAAATCCATATAGATCACATCCACTGCTCTGCCCTCATCAATCCTCTTTGTTACTTCTTCAAAAAACTCAATTAATTTTGAGAGACACGATTGACTACAAAGCTACGTTGACTATCCCTAATCAGTCCTTGCTTTTCCAAATACATGTACATTCTGTAGCTCAGGATTCCCTCCAACAACTTGCCCACCACAGACGTCAGGCTCAATGGTCTATAGTTCCCTGGCTTGTCTTTACCACCCTTCTTAAACAATGGCACCACGTTAGCCAACCTCCAGTCTTCTGGCACCTCAGCTGTGACTATCGATGATACAAATATCTCAGCAAGAGGCCCAGCAATCACTTCTCTAGCTTCCCACAGAGTTCTAGGGTACACTTGATTAGGTCCTGCGGATTTATCCGCCTTTACCCGTTTCAAGACATGCAGCACTTCCTCCTCTGTAATCTGGACATTTTGCAAGATGTCACCATCTTCCATGTCCTTTTCCACAGTAAATACTGATGCAAATTACTCATTTAGTATCTCCTTCATTTTCTGCGACTTCACACAAAGGTCGCCTTGCTGAATTTGGAGGGGCCCTGTTCTCTCCCTAGTTACCCTTTTGTCCTTAATGTATTTGTAAAAACCCTTTGGATTTTTCTTAATTCCATTTGCCAAAGCTATCTCGTCCCCTTTTTGCCCTCCTGATTTCCCTCTTAAGTGTACTCCTACTTCCTTCATACTCTTCTAAGGACTCACTCGATCTATCCTGTCTATACCTGACATAAGCTTCCTTCTTTTTCTTAACCAAACCCTCAATTTCTTTAGTCATCCAGCATTCCCTATACTTACCAGCCTTTCCTGTGGCCTTTCTCCAATTTAGAACTTCAACTTTTAGATCTGGTCTATCCTTTTCCATCACTCTTAAATCTAATAGAATTATGGTTGCTGGCCTCAAAGTGCTCCCTCACTGACACCTCAGTCACCTGCCCTGCCTTATTTCCCAACAGTTGGTCAAGTTTTGCACCTTCTCTAGTAGATACATGTACATACTGAATCACAAAGTTTTCTTGTACACACTTAACAAATTCCTCTCCATCTAAACCCTTAACACAATGGCAGTCCCAGTCTATGTTTGGAAAGTTAAAATCCCCTACCATAACCACCCATTATTCTTACAGATAGCTGAGACGTCCTTACAAATTTGTTTCTCAATTTTCTTCTGACTATTTGGGTGTCTTTAATACAATCCCATCCCTTTCTTATTTCTCAGTTCCACTCAAATAACTTCCCTTCCCTGGATGTATTTCTGGGAATATCCTCCCTCAGCACAGTTGTAATGCTGTCCCTTATCAAAAATGTCACTCCCCCATCTCTCTTGCCTCCATTTGTATCCTGGAACATTAAGCTGCCAGTCCTGCCCATCCCTGCGCCATGTTTCTGTAATTGCTATGATATCCCAGTCCCATGTTCCTAACCATGCCTTGAGTTCACCTGCCTTCCTTGTTAGGCCCCTTGCATTGAAACAAATACAGTTTAATTTATTAGTCCTACCTTGTCCCTGCCAGCTCTGACTGTTTGACTCACTTCTGTTCTCAACTGTACCAGTCTTAGATTGATCTCTTTTCTGTCTATCTCCCTGGGTCCCATCCCCCCACCTTACCAGTATAAATCCTCCCAGCAGCTCTAGCAAATTTCCCTGCCAGTATATTAGTCCCCTTCCAAATTAGGTGCAAACTGCCGTCCTTGTACTGGTTACTTCTACCCAAAAAGAGATTCCAATGGTCCAAATATGTGAATCCTTTTCCCATACACTAGCTCCTCAGCCATGCACTCATCTGCTGTAGCCTCCTATTCCTGCCCTCACTAGCTCGTAGCACCGGGAGTAATCCAGATATTACTACTCTTGAGGACCTCCTTTTTAAATTCCTGCCTAACTCTCTGTAATCTCCCTTCAAAATCTCAACCTTTTTCCCTTCCTATGTCGTTGGTTCCAATGTGGACAATGACCTCTTGCTGGCCCCTCTCCCCCTTGAGAACACTCTGCACCCTCTCTGAGACATCCTTGATCCTGGCACCAGGGAAGCAACACACCATTCTGATTTTTCGCTGCTTGCCACAGAAATGTCTATCTGTACCTCAGACTAGAAAGTCCCCTAACACAATTGATCTCTTAGAAGCAGACATACCCCTCATTGCATTAGAGCCAGTCTCAATACCAGAAACTTGGCTGTTCGTGCTACATTCCCCTGTGAATTGATCACCCCCTACACTTTCCAAAACAGCATACTTGTTTGAAATGGGGATAGCCACCGAAGACTCCTGCACTAACTGCCTAACTCTCTTACCTTTAGTTAAGAGTTAACCCATCTATGTGACTGTATCTGAGACTTTTTGCTCCCTTCCTATAATTGCCATCCATCACATACTGTTGCTGTTGCAAATTCCTCATTGCCTCTGTCTCTCCAACCAATCCATTCGATTTGATAGGATTTGCAACCAACAGCATTTATTGCAGATAAAATCCACAGTAACCGGTAAACACTCCTTAAACTCCCGCACATGACAAGAAGCGCATATCACTCGTCTAAAGGCCATTTTTGCTCCTTCACAATCTACAGACCCAGAAAATAACACCGTCGTATTTCTCTACAAATCACTGCCCCAGGTTAAATTAATAGTTATGGCTAATATGTCTCTTGATTAAACTTAAAATATATCTCAAAAACATATAATCAAGAAAGAACTCACTCTACTCACTACTGCAGATTTTCTGTAGGCCACACTTTAAAACTATTCACTTATCTGTTTCTGTGCTGTGACTTCACTCAAACAGTTCCTCCAAGGTCAGCTGTGAATTTCACTCTTTGTTAATTTTCCCTAATGTATGCTGATGTCCAGCAAAACATGAATACTGGTAAATGATGTATTTTGTCAGTCTTTCTTCTTGCATTCATTAGGACATACGCAAGAATACAAAATTAAAGGAGGAACATTTTACTCTGTATGCAAAGGGTGTGCTGATTTCATGGCAATAAATTGCCTAACCATTTGACCTGTTCATTTTATGCAGAACTGGCTGTAAAAAAAAGATGTGGCATAAAGGGACATCACCTTTTTTGTGTAAACAGTGAACTTTGAAAGTGAACCCTACAACAGCTTGTTGCTCTTACACATGCCCAACAATGCTTTTTTTAAAGCTTGCTTTCCACATGAATGTTTGATCAGCTGGGCTTGCTTTCAAGAATTCAGGGTTTTGAGTGGGTGCTGGTTTGCAGTAGGATAGCTGGGAGTAGATGAGTTCAAACTCAGCAACTACCTCATCCCGTTTGCCTGATGAATGTACACTAAAATTGAAATTAACTTTCAGTCTGATATGCTAAGCCAGATATCCCAAAGACTTGTCAATCACATCGAATAACATGTCTTTTTAGCTATTCACATGCAAGGTACTGACGATATCCAAATAGCGCATGCTTGCAGAGTGTCCAACATTTTAGGTGTGATTTCATGATTATTTCACAATTGTTGCAAATTCCGAATATGTTAAGAATTACAATAACTATCAGTACTCGAGTTCTGTGCTACCGAATTGTTACAAGTATCTAAAATGTGGAGATCAAAACTGTCTAGAATACGCCAGATAAGGACTCACCAAAACATTGTACAGTTGGAACAAGATTTTATTCCTGAACTCCAATCCCCATGCAATAAAAGCCAAGCTTTTACCCTTCTTGTTGCTTGCTGTATCTGATTTCTAACTTGGAGTTTAAAGTCTTTTTGAACATCAGCACTTAGAATATCTTTTAAAAGGTGTCTAAATTCTTTTTAATTATTAGAGCAAAATAAAAAAATGCTCTCACCCTATATTAATAATCCATCAGTCATTCTTATTGCCCAGTTTTTTCACTCAGTCTTAACACTTATTGCAGCCTTGTTGTGTCATCTCCACAGCTTGTTTTTCTGCTGTATTTACTTGTCAAAAACTGTCCTCCTCTTCCTCGTTGATGTTAACTATACATAGCTGTAGCCCCAGCATTGACTGCAGTGGCACTCCAATATTCACTGCTTGTCAACTTGAAAATACCTCATTTTTGTCCACTGATTCCCATCTGATAACTAATCTTCTAACTGTGCTAATAGATTACACTACTCCATGAGCTCTTACTTTGCTTCTCCACCTCCCTGCAGTATTTGGAAATCCCAAAACCACTGGTTTTCATTTTTTTGCATTATCAGTTGCACACTCAAAATCACCAATAAATTTGTCAAACAGGATTTCCCTTTAGTAAAATAAAGTTAAATTATTCTAATCACACCATGCTTTTCGTTTTAGGCTTTTCCTAACCCTGTTTTTAGAAAAGCGGAATAACATTTGCGTATTTCAAGATGGAGACTGTTTCCAAATCTCAGTAATTTTGAAAAATCATAGATAGTGGAAGAGCTAACTATGTAGTTAAAAGTCACGTAACACCAGGTTATAGTCCAATAGTGCTCCAAAGGCTTGTATTTCCAAAGAAATTTGTTGGACTATAACCTGATGTTGTGTGATTTTTTAAATTGTCCACCCCAATCGAACACTAGCACCTCCATATCATGGCTACTATTTATGTAGTCAATCTTTTAAAGCCTAAAGGCGTTGGTCATCACATTTGAGTTTTGTTGGATTTCCTTGAGTTTTTCCAGTGTTTTCTCCAATATTAATTTCTTCAGTTTCCTGAATCTGTCTAGTCTCTGGGTTACCATCCAGTTCTTAGATGAAACTTGTGTCTTTGATGTGAAGTCAGACAAAATATTTGTTCAGTGCCTCCTGAGGAAATGACATTCCCACGAAATTTCTCCTGTCTTTGCTTCTAACAGACCAATGTTTACTCCAGCTATTACCTTCCTTATTTATGTTAATATTCTTAATCTCTCTTCAAATTTATGACCATTCTTGTATCTTTTTCCCTTTTTATTAACATGTTTGAAAGCTCTTTGATCTTTAAAATGCTTCCAGTGCTCAAACTTTATTTTTTATTTACGATATTACAAGTATCCTTTCATCTAAATGCTCTCTGTAAAAAGAAAGATCCGTCGTTTAGGATGTTGTGTTTTTCAGTGGAATGCAGTTTTGATGTTTGTTTTGTTGATTGTTTTGTTTTGATCTGTTTCTTTAATTGTTTTCTACTTTATTTACAGTCATTCCTTTTCAGTGAACCTTGTAAACCTTACCAAGGTTAAGCCCCTCTTATTTCCGTTTCTGGAAACATTAAAAGTATGAGAGTGTGGGGTACATTTTCCAGATTGGAAAGCTTATAAGTAACTAAGAACCTAATTCCATAATTTAAATACATTGAGAATATATAGGAGGAAAATATTTTATTTTATCATTTCTTTATAAACAGGGTATCAGCAAGATGTTGGAGAACCTTCAAACCACACAAGATTCTACAAAATATTGCCGTTACATTTTTCTTGTATCTTTTACTGCAAAGGTTTTGCTGTACTGGAGTTTGAAGGTGTATAAAGCTATTGTGTTCAAGTTTTCTTGACTGAATACTGTTTAGCATTGTTTTATTTTACTTAAAGCATTGATGTGATGCTAATGTATATCTGTTCAATGGCTAAGTTCATGATGGTTCAACTGCAAAAAAAAAATTGACATTACTTCTAAGTTTTTTGTTTTTCCAATATGCTCAATAGTCTAACAGCACCATGTTATTGTTTTGTTTAACGAGTATCAAGAATACCAATTATGGTAAATAATTCTGATTTGATGGCAGAGTTGTCAAATTTCTGTATATTCATAAATATTGTTTATTGTTTGAAGTAAATGTTTATATTTTCAATAAAGTTGTTTTCTGGTGTGTTTCCAGTGGCATGCTACCATTTTCCTATTTATTCAAGCAATGGTTTGGGATGATCACCCAAGTAAATTCTTAAGAATTAGAAAAATGTATCAAGATATTTCTTATGGTAAATTTATTAAGGTAAATCAACACTTTAACTTATTTCTTTTCTGCTCGATGCAGAAATTTAATATTTTTGATTTCCTATCAAAAATGGCAATTTGTTACATTATTTGTAACCAAACTCGCCTTATGTTTCTAAGAAATGCTGTTCTCTCAATTTGTTGAGTTTTATACTTGTCCATTTTGAGGCCCATCACTCCTGTGGCATGCTGTTGTATTCCAGGTGGTTTTTCGGCTATGGTTGGGAAGGAGAAATGATACTTGCCATAATGTAGTTTGGCTTGTGCTGACTAATGACCATACTATGATCAGTCACACTCTCTTCTCTTTTTGATGCCTTTAAATTCTCCATCTTCTAGCTTACTGTGCATTACTGTAATTAGCCATCAAGAAACCGGTTTAAAACCAACTTCAAAATTTGGGCCAACACATTGTACGTCCCAGCACTATTCTTATGCTGCATGTTTATATCAGTTATAGTCCAGGGGGTATGATAATTGACCAAAACTTTAAGCCAGTCATCTGTCGCAAACAAAAATAAAGACTTGAGTCATTTCAAAACCAAGCACAGTTCAAGAAGAAAACAAATGGGTGCATTAAAGGAAAAATGAATGTGAAACAAAGTCAAGGAAAGATATTTAAAGCTGAGGTAGTGTAAAAATGTTTATACCTGGAGAACAACGCTATTCAGTTTGCCACATTTTCAAATCATTGTTAAAAATATGTAAAGTTTTTCTTTAAGAAATCAAAGGCTGATCACTTCCAATATATTTTAATCTTTTTGAAATGATCTATAGATTTCTGTTCTGACCTATATGCAGAATGTTTTGCAATCAAATATTTTAAAAATATAGTCACTAGTGTAGGAAATGTGTTGTCAGTCAGCAAATGGACCCACAAACAATGAATTCCATTTATACAGTATAAATAAAATTGACTTTCAGCTTCCAGTTGCATGCCACTTCAACTCAGAAACACAGTACAGAAACAGGCTCTTCAGCCTGACTTGTCCATGCCAACCAGATTTGCTAAAGTGAACTAATCTCATTTGCCTGTGTTTGGCCCATATTCCCTTCCTATTCATGTAACTGTCCAAATGTCTTTTAAATGGTGTAGTTGTACCTGCCTCTACCACTTCATCTGGCACCTCATTCCATGTTCATACCACCATGTATGTGAAAAAGTTTCTCCTCGGGTCACTTTCAAATCTTTCCCTCCTTATCTTAAACCTATGCTGTCAGGTCTTGGACTCCACTACCCTGTGGAAAAGACCAAGCTTTCCTACCTATCATCAGTTGTGAAGAAGGGGCACTGGACTGTCAATTGTGGGCGGCATAGTGGTTAGCACTGCTGCCTCACAGCACCAGAGACCCAGGTTCAATTCCCGTTTCAGGCGACTGACTGTGTGGAGTTTGCACATTCTCCATGTCTGCGTGGGTTTCCTCCCACAGTCCACAAATGTGCAGTTAGGTGAATTGGCCATGCTAAATTGCCCGTAGTGTTAGGTGCAGGGGTAAATGTAGGGAATGGGTCTGGGTGGGTTGTTCTTCAGTGGGTCGGTGTGGACTTGTTGGGCCGAAAGCCTGTTTCCACACGTAAGTAATCTAATTAATTCTGCCTTCTTTCCACAGATGCTGCCAGACCTGCTGAGTTTCTATAGCAATTTGTTTTCGCTTCAGTTTTTCAGCATCTGCGGTTCTTTTTAGTTTTTAAGGACTGGGACCTGGGAAGACACTTTGCCGTTTGTCAAAATAATACTATCAAGTGCTGTTGTGTTACAAGTGACAACACTTCAAATCCTGCAGTAATTTGCGCCTACACTTCAAAAAGCAATTGTAAATTACTTTGGAATGTCTTGAGGTTCTGAAATGTATTGAGTTGAAAATGAAAAAGAGATGTGATCAATGCAGTAGAAGTTAAAAGCTGATTTAAGCACCTATTTTTAATTGTTAAGATAGTTGGTGCAGGTTCATAGCTCCTTGAAAGTGGAGATAGGATAGTGAAAAAGGCATTTGGTATGCTTTCCTTTATTGGTCAGAGTATTGAGTACAGGAGTTGGGAGGTCATGTTGCGGCTGTACAGGACATTGGTTAGGCCAGTGTTGGGATATTGTGTGCAATTCTGGTCTCCTTCCTATCGGAAAGATGTTGTGAAACTTGAAAGGGTTCAGAAAAGATTTACAATGATGTTGCCAGGGTTGGAGGATCTGCGCTACAGGGAGAAGCTGAACAGGCTGAGGTTGTTTTCCCTGGAGTGTTGGAGGCTGAGGGGTGACCTTATAGATGTTTACAAAATGATGAGGGGCATGGTTAGGATAAATAGACAACGTCTTTTCCCTGGGGTCAGGGAGTCCAGAATTAGAGGGCATAAGTTTAGGGTGAGAGGGGAAAGATATAAAAGAGACCTCGGACAACTTTTTTCACACAGAGGGTGGTACGTGAATGGAATGAGCTACCAGAGGCTGTGGTGGAGGCTGGTACAATTGCAACATTTAAGAGGCATTTGGATGGGTATATGAATAGGAAGGGTTTGGAGGGATATGGACCGGGTGCTGGCAGGTGGGACTAGAGTGGGTTGGGATATATGGACGGGTTGGACCGAAGAGTCTGTTTCCATGCTGTACATCTCTATGCTGTATAAACTAATTTTCCCAAAGCCAAAATGGGAGATTTTGTAGTGCAGTGGTTGGGTTCCAGACATAAGATGTCTGAAGATCAAAACCAGAGCAAAGGAGGTTAGTTTGGGAAGGGTGATGCACCATATAAGGCGATGCAAATTTCCAACCAGTCAAGTGAGTCAAGCAGATAAATTCAGATTTTAAATGGCTGGTAAAGCACGTCATTATATAACCTTCAAAATCCATAGCAGTGTTATCCAATACAATTTCAATACTTGAAATTTGTCATGGCAATTTATATTTACATTTTTTTTCAATACTAGTGAGATTTTAAGTGACAGTTAAATCTGTCTTCGTATGAATGTCAGAAGTAAAGGGCATTAGCATTATTTTAGCATTTGATAATATATATCACAATATAATGTGCACATTGATAGGTTTTATTGGCATTGATGAGTGAATTACACTAATATCTTTATTACCTCCAAAGGTATTCAAAACAAACAATCTGATGCAATGTATTCTGTGTGTAGTGAGTTCTTCTGAAATGAACATTGTATCACAGAAATAACCATTCTAACAGTCAATCCAGTTGGTGTCATAGGATTTCACTTTCACTTCAGGTTGTGTTGTTGTGCACTGTCATTGTTTTTTTAAAGTAGTGGCTGACTCAAACCACTTCCATTTGGATGTTTACAAGGTGATAGAATTGAAATTTACATAATTTCATGTTTTTGCATTGGTTTTGCAATCCAGGAGGCATAGTGTTCATTTTTATTTTCAGGGTCACAAGCTACACTGAAACAATCGATAGGAAAACTATGTAATCAGTCTTTATGCAATTAGGATGATTTAGTTTTTAAATGCAGCACTGTCTTTTGAAAACAAGTAATCATAAAGAATATTTGCCTTACGTACAAAGCTGTAGCTGTCATATTTCATTATTAAATGATAAAGTTCAGAGCATTGTTTGTGCTGAATAGTAAACATACAAGCTAATGTTTGAATTTAGAGGTACTGTAGTGGTGATCTTTATAAAATCTGAGGTGGAGAGTCATTTGAAAGGTATGATTTCTAGAAATCAATGATTTTGTATCCTTTTGTAGATGTACATTTAATGTAAGATTAAAAGGAGGAAATATGGTTATACAATTCCTGTTACAGTTCCACAGAGCCATTCTATCAGCATCTGGGATTGCTGAAAAAATGTGATTTACATGGTTATAATGTCATTCAAGGACATCAAATGATGAGTGTTAGGTAGTGCAAGATGTGTTAACAAAGCAGTTTTTTGCAATTTGGGGGAAAAATCTAGTTCCTGTTTTGAGATTGAGAGTTGTACCTGTTGCTTTAATGAATTTTGATCTTGTCATGTTGTATACCAATACTGTGGAAGCACTTAAAACATTTAGTCTTTAAACGCTTAGAAATCAAGACTGATTGCCAGAGCCAGGACAGCAGCTTTAATTCATTGAAGAGTTTAGCAATCCAACAATTCTTCAAATCAGGCCTGCAGTATATATTGAGAAAGATGATAATACTGATAACTGAAATATTCTGTGCTCCAGTTCATTTTTTTTTAAACAATTCTAAAGATGAAAAGCAAATAATCAAACTGCCTCAACATATTGTTTTTTTACTCAGGACTCACTTGTACTTTTGTGTCTGCTACTTCTAAATACAGAATTAATAAATACCTTTAAAACTTTAGTCTGTCCTTTCAATCAACATCCCAATGGATTGATTGGGTTGAAGGCAGATGTTTCAAATTTCACAGAGTACAGCATTGTAATATACTAATAGTGTGGTTTTCACAAAATATTTGTAATGCACAATGTTAATATCCAGTGTTCTTACTCTCCTTGGTAAGACTGATCAGGCTGTCCTACTTCTTGTGGTCTCTGGCAATGCATTCTAAACTATCAGGCAACAGCCAGTTGGAGGATGAGGTTCCACTTGAATTATGTTTTATAAATCCACAAAAAAATTCTTTTTTTATGTAGAAAAACAGGCCTTTAAATTAAAAAGAATTACCTATATAGAAATGTGTAGTTTAAATATATAACACAATTCAAATTATTTAGTTCACTTTATCAAATGCAGTTGATTTAATTCAAAGATTGATGAACATACACTATATATTGCACTTCAATTTTATAAACATTCAAACTTGCACATCACACTTTTTCCACAGTTAGCTCACATTGTTCTAATATTCAAGTATTTACATAAAGAAAATAATATACTAGCATATGAAAGCTAAAGTACAGTTAGATTGTGTAAATAAAGAGTTCAAACACAATAGTTTTAAGACTTAAAATAACTGGGGTTTACTGTCCATGATTATATGGCCTTCCTTGTCTTTGATTCTTATTCTTCCTGAGCTGTACTTCGTTTCCTGTTGACCATTTAGATACACTGTTTTAACAGTTCCGTCAGGGTATTCCCGTCTTTTGTAACTCGATGTGTGTATTTCTCTTTGTCCATTGTTAAATTCAATAATCTTGTTACCATCCCTGCATTGAAGGAACAAACTTAAATTTTATGATTTTGAGATGTCCTTTAGTTATCAATAAAACTACTTGATTACAGCATAATGTCTATGATTACAAAGATGTTATCTATAAATATGGCACAGTAACATCCCATAAAGACACTTTACAGAAACTTGGTATATTGCTTGTTCGTTTAACATAAAACACTGCACAGGAACTTGATAGTGATATTAAAACTGTTAGCCAAAACTTGTTTGATAGTGTGTTTTAAGGATCACAAAGTAGGGTGGAGAGGCATAAATGTTTTTGGAAATAATTCTAAACCTCTTATGGTTGTTGAAGGCAGCGTCACTATTACAATCAGTTGGTCAAGAGGCTAGAAGTATGAGGGTAGGCATCATCGTTATGACCTAAATTTTGGGAGAATGAAGCCATGGTGGAATTTGAAAACTATGTTGAATGTAAAAATTTCTAATATCGCTTGACCAGGAGTCAATTTAGTTAGTTATCCTGTTTCCAGTGGCTTTTGAGGCAGGATGTTCTGACTGATGGTAGGCAAAATAATTAATCTACCTCTGCCTTAAAATTCAAAGGTTAATTGTGTATAAAAGGGCATGTAGCTGTTGTGATGTCCTGTTGCATCTCCATGCCAACCAATCAGCACCCTTTTCATTGTTGACTAAGTTGTTGCTTCCTCCTTGCTTCAGTTCTAATGAAAACTTTTGACTGCCTCACTAGCAAAGTTTAAGTACTGAATAGGAGAATCGTATGGCGCACGTTGCTGAACAAATTACTTTTGGTGGTTACTTACAGTTGCAAACGTATTATCGTGCCATCTGGAAACACACATTCTTCATGACCATCTGTGAACAAGTATTTAATGGTCTGGTCTGGAAAAGTGATTTCCTTTTTCCCATCTGGGTAATGTTTCTCTGGATTTAATAACACGTATTTGAATAAAATTATCTAATCCATTGCAAAATTTAGCAATGAAAATAATGTTTTATGTTGAAAATGAAACTTGCTCTTCACCATTTCCCAATTAAAAAACAATCCATAAGCTATTTGTGGCATTTTGATAACAAACACAAACTGACCGATTTTCATCCATTCCAGAATCTGCCTTTGACTGGAAATACATTTTCCAGCCCATACATTTTCTGTATCAATTTGATCACAGCCAGAGATTTAAAATCTACAGTCTATTTAAAATACATCATACTGAAAATTTTCCAAATAACTGTTGAATCAGAAAATCAAAATATTGTGCAGAAATAACTAAAAACGATATTTAAAGTAACATTCAAGAGGTTCATGCAGCAAAATAAACAATATTGGTGAGAACTGCATAAATTATGAATGCAGGTCAGTAATGTCCTTAAAAAAATTTGGGCTGCTCACTAAGACACAGTTGGGTGAAACAGTGTCGGTTAGCAGCAGATGATGCAATGGATTCTGCGCTCAAACAATGTTTAAATTATCTTCAATTGCTGCAGTGTCACATAGGAAACAGATCCTCTGGTCTAATTAGTCCATGCTAATCATGTTCTCAAACTAAACTTGTTCCATTTGCCTGCATTTGGTACATATCCCTCCAAACTTTGCCAGTTCACATACCTGTCCAAATGTCTTTTAAAAGTTGCAACTGTTCCTCCATCCACCACTCATTCCACACACAAACCACTAAAAAAGTTGCCCCTCCTGCCCTTTCTCATCTTAAAAATATTTTCCCTACTTTTGAACTTACTGACCCTAGAGAAGAGACCCTTTACTATTTATGTCTTTCATGATTTTATAAACCTCTATCATCCTCAACCTCCTATGGTCCAGTGAAAGAAGTCACAGCCCAGTTTTACAACTCAGACCCTCACACTGAAAATAAAAGCTGCTCATTCATATATAATATAAGGATAAATGTTATGACAGTAGGACAGAAATTTGCAACTAGTTTTCTCACTTTAAGGGGGAATTTTCCAATCAACCATGTGCAATAATGCTCATGGATAAGTAGCCACTAAATTGGCAGCAACACTGGTAGCTTTTACAAAGAAAACAGATTCCTAACGTACATATTTTGGCCTTTATAAAGTTTGGACCAACAAATAGCTGCTAAGTTTAATGTTGTAGCAGGATATCAAAGTGATGGAATGCTGAAGCTTGCTTTTGTGACTATTTGGCAATGTGTGTCTTATTTGACTCTGTACTGAGAACCCAACCTTAACTCAGAAAGAAAGTATATTTCAGCTAACATAATATTACCGAACTCAATCCTCAACCATAAATTTTGTCACTTCTAGACAACTGAAATCTTAAACTCATCTCAAATTCTGACTATATCTTATCCTAGTTCCCACTCATCTGTCATAACCATTCTCTGACTCGCACTGGTTGCAGTTTTCTAACATCTCCAATTTAAAATTTGAATCCTGTTTCAAAATTCCCTTGATGCTCTTACCCCTCTTTTTAATAATTGACTCCATCCATATGATTCTTCTAGACCTATGTGTGCCACTAATGCTGATCTCCTCTTCATTCCCATTCCTCCTTCTGCATTAATCTTAGGAATTTGACATTTCCCTATTCTCATTACAAGCCCCTTAAGACCAGTCTCTAAATCTTTGGTTACTCCATCTAATCTCTTTCACACCGGCTTGGTTTATGCTTCTATGAGGTATCTTGAAGCTTTCTCATGCTAAATGGTGCTGTTTGAATGCAAGTTTTGTTAAAAGTGGAGTTGCTGTTGAATACAATAGTGATATCAGTGACCTATTTACCACTAAACTGCATTCAAGTGGAACATGCCTGTAAGGAGATGAAAGGAGGAAAGCACTTGACTATTGGTACCAAATAAATTCAGGCCCACTTTCATATAGAGAATGCTTCCAACAGCCTGAACTCTCTATAAATGTTAATTGGCTATGATATTTGCACAAATAACCAGGAAATTGATGAAATTGCAAATATAACAAAATGGTTGAAAATTTTAAAAATGTAGACTGGTAGGTATGTTTGTGCAAAATTGGACCACCAAAATTATGGGTCACTTATTGGGCATAAATCCCTGATAATTCATCTTTACTCTCTATCATTAGTTTCACCGGTAAAAGATCACAAGATATTGGAGCAGAAGTCAGCCACTCAGTCCATCGAATCAGCTGTCATTCAATGAGATTATGTATGATCTGATGATCCTCACCTCCACTCTCCTGCCTTCACCCCCTTAACCTTCAATTCACATCTATTATAAATCTGTTTACGTCAATTATCCTGTCTCTACAGCCTTTTGCTGTAAAATAATTCCACAGATTCATGACCTTCAAAAAAAAATTCCTCTAGCCTATGTTTTAAGTGGTGACTCCTTACTCTGAGATAATGCCCTCTCGTTCAAGACACTCCCACAAACAGAAGCAACTTAAAGTCATAGAATCGTACAACATGGAAACAGATCCTTCAGTCCAACTTGGCTGCACTGACCAAACACGCAATCTGACCTAGTCCCATTTGCCAACATTGGATCCATATCCCTTTAAACTCTTCCTATTCATATCAATCCAGATACCTTTTTAAATGTTCTAATTGTACCTGCCTTCACCATTTCCTCTGGCAGCTCCATACACGCACCATCTGCGTGAAGAAATTACCACTCAGGTCCTTTTTAAAGTTTTCTGCTCTGCCCTTAAACCTACGATCTCTACTTTGGATGACTCCACCCTTGGAAAAAGACTTTGGACTTTTCTCCCTATCCATACCCCTCACGATTTAATAAACCTCTATAATATCACCCCTCAGTCTCTGATGCTTTAGGGAAAATAGCTTCAGCCTATTCAGCCTCTCCCTATAACCCAAACCCTCCAGTCACAGGAACATCTTTGCAGATCTTTCGCTGCACCCTCTCAAGTTTAACATTTTTCCTATAGAAGGGTGACCAGAATTGTCTGCAGTACTCAAAATTGGCCTTATCATATTGCAGCTGTACAGGACATTGATGTCCTAACTCTACTAATCAATGCTCTGTCCAATAAAGGCAAGCATGCCAAAAGCCTTCTTTACCACCTTGTCTACCTATGACTTCAAGGTCTCTTTGTTGGGCTATGTTCCCCAGGGCCCTTCTATTAACTGTGTAAGTCCTGCCCCCTGTTTTGCCTTACACTTCACATTTATCTAAATTAAGCTCCCTCAGCCTATTAGCTCATTTAATGAAGGTCCTGTTGTACTGAGATAATCTTTATTTTCTACTACATCACCTATTTTAGTGTCATCTGCACATTTACTAACCTCTTAATATTCACATCCGAATCATTTATATAAATGATGAAAAGCAGTGGATCCAGCACATTGCCAGCATCTACTCCAACAGATTTAAGATGCCTACATGCTTTAATAAGAACATCTCTCAATCTTCTAATCTTCAATGAGAACAGGCCTACCTACTTGCAACAAAATCCCTCCATACCTAGGATGAAATTAGTGAACCTTCTCCAGATTGCTTCCACTGTTCCTCAGATAAGGTGACTGAAACTGTTCACAGAATTTTAAGTGTGCTGTGACACAATTTTTATACTCCTTCCTTTTGAAATAATGGTCAACAATGCCATTTGCCATATTTATTACCTCCTGAACTTATGTTCTAGCACTGTGTGATTTATGTTTGAGGAATTCCAAATCCCTATACTCTGCAGCTTTCTTCATTTAAACAATATTCAGCTCCTCTATTCTTTATGCCATTGTGTATAACCTAATTTTTACCCACATTATATTCTATTTCCCAAGTTTTTGCCCACTTGCTTAACTTGTCTAAATCCTTCTACACACGGTTTCATCTTCACCACTTGCGTTCTGATTTTTGCACAACCCAAACTTGGAAATAATACATTCACTCCCCTTATCCAAGTAAATAATTGTGGCCCACCGTTGCTCCCTGTGGCATTCAAGTTACAAGTTGCTCTGTGTAAATGCCCCTTTTATCTCGGCTCTGGTCTTCTATGAGGTGGCCAATCCTCTATCCATGCTAAAATACTAACCCTAGCACCTATTAAGTAGCTTTGTGTGTAATTCCTTACTGAACACCTTTTAGAAATCCAAGTATATAACAACTCGTTGTCTAAACTGCTCATGAGCCCCTCAAAGAATTCTAATAAATTCATTAGGCAAGATTTCTCCTTTATGAATCCATGCTGACTGGTTAAAAAATAAGATTTTGAGAGAGGAACATTACGTTTGACAAATTTGCAAGAGTTCTTTGAGGCTATCACAAACAGTGGAAATAAAGGAGATAGGTAGATCAGGTACATTTGGATTCCTAGAGGATATATGGTAAGGTGCCACATAAAAGATTATTGTGCAAGATAGGACCTCATGATATTGGAGATAATGTTAGCATGGATTGAGCAATACAGAAGATTGAATTGGGATTAATGTCTTTTTCAGATTGTAGAAGCAAAACTAGGGTTACATGGATCAATCCTTGGACTGTAATAATTTACTACCAATATTAATGAGATAGAGAAGGGGGCAAAGCACAATATTTGCAGATTTGTGATGAGACAAAAATAGGTGGGAGAACATGTAACGAGGAGATAAGGAGAATCTAGAAAGGTTGACTGGGCAAAAACCTAGTGGATAGAGTTTAATGTAGGAAAGTGAAATGTCATGCACTAAACAAATCTGAAACAAAATAGGAAATGTAGAAAAACTCAGATGAGGCAGCACCACTGGAGAGAAAGCAGAGTTAATGCTTTGGGTCTGATGACCCTTCTTCAAAGTTCGGATTTTGTTTCTAATGTCATACATTTTGGTGGGAAAAATCAAAAGGCAGACTGTTTACATTAAAAAGACCCAAAAAATGCAGTGCAGTGGGATCTGGGTGTGTTTGCGCACTGTGACAATGCTGCTCCTTTAACAAGGTTATGCTATCCTCAAGTTTTTTTTTCCATGAGGTCACAGATTCAGAAAAGTCTGGGTTTGGATGGTTTTTAGGTCCGGTTTGATTATAGCTAATAGATACTGCCTCAGGCAAAAAGCTTTCAAGTTTAAAACAAAATTGTACAATGAAAGGGGACTGGCCAGTTCTCTCAGTTCAGCTTTTCTCTGGTTTTTGACAGTCTGGCTGTTAACTGAAAGTCAGGCAGTTTTGAAGCTGCTGGACCCAAAGAAGCAGTTCCATGGTGGTACTATCTCACTCTGACTTTTCTCCTGTAAGACTCACTGTTTGATTTTACCTTTTGTGCCATGGGCTGTTTATGGGGATTGTTGCAAGCACTGGGAACAGCATCATTAATATAATTTGTTGGGTGTTCAGATAGGTTAAGTTATTCAGTATTCTGTTCTCTTTTGTTTGTGTTTCATTCAGTAATCTTGTAAATAAATTCTGTTTTGCTTAAAACTAAGTGATCTGACCAGCTGCATCTCTCCTGGAATATCTGCATTATACCTGCTTAAAACAACTAGCAAAGTTAGGGTCTGGCTACTTGCTTAAAATGTTTTGAGTGAGTCTGGCCTGGTCCATAACAGCACAAAACACAAACTGTTAGCACACAGATACGGCAAGTAATTAAGAACGCAAATGGAGTTTGGTATTTGTAAGAGTTTGGAGTTTAAACACAGGGAAGACGTTTTACAACTCTTACAGGGCAGTTAGATTGCACCTCTGGTGCTGTGTACGGTTTTGGTTTTATATTGGCATTGTACACTGTTCAAAGGGATTCACTAGGCAGATTCCTGGGATGAAGGAGTGACCAGTCAAAAATAGCTAAACCATATTTGACCTTTAACCATGAGAATTCGTTAGAATGAGAGTGATATTATTGAAGCATACAAGATTCTCAGGGGTAGACACTGACAAAGTGTTTCTATGCATGGGGGAATCGTGAATTAGGAGTCTTGGTTAAAACTGAGAAGCAAAGGAGCTTCTCCCAGAATGTCTGGAATTCTCTACCTAAGTGTGTTATGGAGGCTAGATTACAAAGTATTTAAAGAGAAGGTAGATTTATTTTTGAAATATCAGAAAGTTGACAACAAGCTGAGTTGGAATAAAAGAGAAGTTGAGACCTGTGGTAGATCAGTCATAGACTTGTTGAATAGTGGGGTAGGCTTGAGGAGCTCAATTCTCTCCCATCCTGCTTCTCCTATGTTCTAATGATGCCTTTGTAGCTACAGTATTGATTTAGTTGGTCCAGTTCAATTTCTGGTCAATTGTAACTCTCAGATGTTGATACTGACAGCTTCAGTGATGGTCATTCCAGTGAATGTCAAAGGGTGGTAAGATTCTGTTTTGTTGGACCTGGTCATTGCCTGGCACAATACTACTTGCCACTTGTCAGCTCAAACTTGACTTGACGTACCCTAAAATAAGAAATAGGAGGTGTACATTTTTGGCCATTATGCCTGCTCCACCATTCTATAAGATCGTGGCTGATCTGCTTGTGGCCTTGATTATACTGTCTTTTGTCCTTTGAACAACTCCTTTGTTCATCTAACCCCATGGACATGAACATAATTTCAAAGTTAATGATGGTGAGCAAAAAAAAGTGAAGGCTTTCTCAAAACTCTAACTGAGCCAATAACTGAACATGCAGGACATTTCTCCCATACGCAAGTTATTAGATGGTCGACTGATTTAATTTGTTTCCTAGGAATTTGTCCTACATGATTAACATAACATTACAAGTAGATTGTCTATCTTTATCAAAAATGGGAGCAGGAGATTCTAATAACTTATTACAGTCGATGCAGTGTGCTTACTGCATTTCTATACATTTTAAGTAATTAGCACATATAACATTGGTCAATTACATAAATTACAAATTTGTGAAATCATAAAAGCTCTTAATACAAAAATTCGCAATCCACTATCAAAATAGATACTTTGTGAGCAGGCTTCCATTACAGAATGCCTTAGTGTTGTATCTTATATAAACATTGAAAGCCTAAAAGATTAATACTTTTCATACCCATCTGATTATTTGGGAACTGCAAAACTTCTAGACCGTCAGGATAGGTTGTGTGTGTTGTCTGTGCATCTGCATAGAAGTATATCTGTTGAAATAAATAGCAATTTTCCTTTAAAAACATAAAGAGCACAAGTTTCAAGTAATCACAGAAAGAATCAAATGGTAGGTTAGGAAAACATATCGTCCGAGAATGATGATGTGGAATTCTGTCACAAGCTTTTGACGTTGAGTCCATAAATTATATTAAAAGTGAACATAGTAATTACCAGGCAAATAATAAATATGCAAGAATATGGAAAGGAAGAGCAAGTGAATCAAAAAAGGCTTCGTAGCTTGTAGACAAATTAGTGCAGAATTCAGATAAACAATCAGATTTTTACAGTCTTCTGGCATTCTTAAATTTTAATGGAAGCTCTCCAGATTTAAGTTTTTCTCAAAATGTTCAGCTCACTGTGTTTGTATCAGTAGGGTTACTATAGTAGTAGATTCAGCTCATTTGCAGATATTTATACAGCTTGCAGTCATGGTATCAATTTGGCAAAGTCACTAAATAAAACAATTGAGGGTAAAATCAATATTTCAAGCAAAACATTTATTAAAGAACACTAAAAAATCATACCCTGGAAGAAATAGGTTTGGAAATGTCCAGATGGTGTAAATTCCAGATTTAAAACCAAAGATCTAGTATGAATTATTTAAACCTATTTTGATATAATTAATCAAAATAGCCTTGATAAAATCAGTAATTACAAAAGCAAACTTTACACGTGTTGGAAATATGAAATAAAAACAGATAATGATAGAAATAAATATTTGCTCGCTCTCTGTGGTTAGAGAAACAGAACTAACATTTCAGGTTGATGACTTTTGCTCAGAATATTTCTGTCCTAATGAATGTTTGGTTGTTATAATTAAAGATTGAGTTACATTTGAAGCTTGAAGAAAGGTATACAAACTGTCATAACCATACAAAATCAAAGAAAGATAATGTACTGAAATGGCAGTAGTAATTTCATTCATGAAGAATTAGCATCACTGGCTAGGTCAGAATATATTGCCCCATCCCCAATTGTCCTTGAGGTGAACCATTGCTGCCTTGAACTGCTTGTACTGTAGGTTCTGTTGGGAGGAAGTCCAGGAGTTTGACTAAGTCACAAGGCAATAATGCATGGCAATGTATTTCCAAGGGAGGATGGTGTATGACTTGGAGGGAAACTTATAGGTGTTATTCCCATGCATTTGCTGCCTTTGGTCTTCTAAGGACAAAGGGCACAGTTTGAGAGATGTTCTCAAAAAACTGAAGTAAGTTGCAGTGCAGCATCTTGTAGCTGGTACATGTTTCAAGAAAATAATTTATTTCGTGTACTGGTTGGTGTGCAATAGTCATGTTATCAGCTGTGAGTGCCTTTGTCTGCAGTCTGTGACTGCCATTATACACATCACTTGAAACATGATGTCAGGAATGATCGAACTGAAAATACGCAGATTTTCAGAACTGTCAGGGAAACAGCTATTATTAAAGATATCAAGGAATGGCCATGTGAAAATATGGAGATTTTCAGAAATGTAAGGAAGCCAAATACTCTGAAAAAAGTTTTTAAAAAATTAGTCTGCAGTCTTGAATTGCTGGTTGAGACAAAATGGCTGTGCATTTTCAGTTCCCTGCTGCTGTGGATATGGAAGATATAGACAGAATTAGAAAATATTCCATAATTCATTACAAAAATCTGAGCAGATAGGAAGAGCAACCTGCTATCAGTGATGGGGAAAGAATGCTACAAGCTATATTGCCACTTTGATTGCACTGAGCAATGGCAAACTGCAGAGATTTTGAAGGCTCTAAAGACATACACTGAATCCCATATTAATATTACTTTTGTGTAGTATATGTTCGACATAGGGGTTAAGGGGAGAGAGACTTGGTCAGTATGCGACTGCGTTAATACATCCAGCCGAACCCTAAATGTTTTGGCAAATAAAAGATGACCTCAGGAAGCATGTTCAATATGTGGAAAACAGTGCACTAACTGCAAGAAGCTGAATCAATTTGCACACAAGTGTTTAGCTGCAAAGAAAAAAAGCATATCTATAAAGATGTATTGTGGAGGGATGTTAGCAATGATTCTGACAACATCAAGTCTAAAAATGGTAAATGGTTTGACTATCAGAATGGTGAGTGCAGAGTTCTAGATACTGGACATTAAGCAAAATCCACTGAACTAAAGCAGGTCCATGAGTTGAACTCGTAACACAATGTACCAGAAGCATTATAGTGATCTAGGATTGATTTGACAATTAAAAACAATCGTACATCTTTTGGATATCTTCCGCTGAGCAGAGTTTCAGCCGGCCTCAAGGGCAGCTTGAAAGATAAAACTGAAGAGGTGGCAAAAAAGGGAGGAATAAAGAAAATGACAATGCTCATACACTGGATTATTAGACATTGCAGTAGTGACAAAACCTGGAAGATACCTAAAAGGATCTCTTTAAAGCTTTGAAGAGATTTCACTATCCCCCTACCAATCATTGAAGAAATGTTGCCATCATTTGCCAAGACAAATGCCTTTACTGCCACTGATGCAAAGAATGATTGCTAATAATGTGAAGCTGGATGAAAACTACATTCTGGGTGCCATTCAGGAGATCTTGATGTTTGTGTATCTGTTTGGTATTTCCACTGCTCCAAAAGAAAATTAATGCAGATAACATTAGGTGGTAAGTAATCTTCCCACAGTTGAAATCTACTAGCCTATGGACGTGGAAGCACAATGGAAGAAGTCATTATGGTTCACAATCAGAATCTACTGTGAGTGCTAGAGACAGCTTGCCAGATAAACCTGAAGCTGAACAAGATGATGTTGTAATTTAAGATGTCCTGACAAGATAAGGATCTATAGCAAGAATGCAGTAACCAACAGATGTGAAAGCAGTGCAATGATGTGTTCAATTTGGGAAATACTTTGCAAAGTTCTTGCCTATTTTGTCAGAGTGTGAACTTTGACAAAAGATCATTGCTAAAAATGTAAAATAGTGATAGGGCACAAAAGAAGAACAGCTTTTTCTAGAATCAAAGTGACTAGTAGCAATAACACCGAGAATGAGGGTCTACAATGTTAATGAAGAAGCCACCTTGCAGCGTGATGCAGGGATCAATGACAAGGGTCATAGATTTAAGGTAAGAATCAGCAGGTTTAGAGAGGAGCTGAGAAAGCAAATATCACTCAGAGTAGTGGGAATCAGAAACTCTCAGCCTGAAAGAGTAGTAGAGGGAAGAAACCTAACATTTAAGTAGTATTTAGAAGGACACTTAAAACGCTGTTGTATATAAGATGAAGTACCAGGAAATGGGATCAGGGTAGATAGGTGCTTGATTGTTGGACATGATGGGACGAAGTGTCTTTTTCTGTGCTTTAATAATCTATGACTCTATGAATACATACCTGGATAATTTTCCACATTGGAAGTAGTCAGTAGTATAATATAAAGCACCACAATTATTGTACAAAGCAGATTGGGTTGGACTTGATATGCCCAAGTGAGTTTTGTCATGCATGAGAGTTTGAAGTTTGTGTCATCTCTTCAATGTATAGCATTGGTATATAACTTTAAAAAAAAACTAGGCCACTTTGTGTCAAGATTTAATCAGCAGAATAAGAAACAATGACATGCAAACTTTTCTTTATTCAAGTCGATGTAAAAATCTTAAAGTGATTTATTGCTTACCACCGTTTGGTCAGACATTGTCTGTTTTACATCCCCATTGAAGAAGGTCACTCTAGTAGTTTTCCCATCTGCACTAATTTCTTTTCGGGTACCATTACAAAAAATAATTACGTGACGTCCACTTTTCAACACTTGTTCGACCTACAAAATAAATTATTCTTAAGTATAAGAGATTTGGTAGAAAACTCAGGAAATAAACAGGTTAATAAAATAATTTAGCATATTTTCTAAACCTATAGTATGTCCGAGGAGTTTGTAATTTGGATGGCAAAATTCTGTAAATTGTAAAGGAAAACAATTCTACACATACTTAGTGCTCCCTTTAAGTGATGGGGGTTCACAATAGTTAAATTCAACCCTCATGTTTTCACAAAATCTTGCACATCAGAAGACTTGTTAACCTGGTAACAGATGACCTAAAATGGATCAAAACCAAGAATGGTGAAAGTTATGACACCTTTGGGCTTCAGACTAATGATGTGCAAACACATAGGTATTTCTACTGATTCAACATACAGTTAGTTTGTGTACATAGCCTGATAACCAAATGACAAGATATCTTTCCATGGAATAGGGAAAATGAGAGAGATTAACTAATTGTTTCTGCACCTACTGCATCAATTCTTACGAGTGGAAACACATTTAATTCAACAACAGCTTATTAGCAAATTTTGAGAAGATTTGTAGCTCAGGTTGAGGTTCTGGATGTAGGCTTGCTCGCTGAGCTGGAAGGTTTATTTCCAGACGTTTCATCACCTTACTAGGTAACATCTTCAGTGGGCCTCCAGGTGAAGCACTGTTGATAATTCCTGCTCTCTATTTAGATGTTTGGGTTTCTTTGGGTTGGTGATGCCATTTCCTGTGGTGACACCATTTCCTGTTCTTTTTCTCAGGGGGTGATAGATGGGGTTTTGTAGGGTGACAAAACGTTTGGAAATGAACCTTCCAGCTCAGCGAGCAAACCTACATCCAGAACAACAGCTTACGTTGTAAACTTGCTCAATGAGCTTGCAGGTTTGTTTTCAGGTGTTTCTTCATCGTACTAGGTAACATCATCAGTGAGCCTCCGGTGAAGCGCTGGTATTCTGTTCTGCTTTCTATTTGTGTATCTTGGTCTGTTAAGGTGAGTGATATCACTTCCAGTTCCTTTTCTCAGAAGTTGGTAAATGAGCTCCAAATTGATGTGTTTGTTGATGGACTTCTGATTTGCATGCCAGGCCTCCAGGAATTCCCATCCGTTCTTTGTTTAGCCTGTCCCAGGATGGATGTGTCGTCCCAGTCGAAGTGGTGTCCTTCTTCGTCTGTATGCAAGGATACTACTGATAGTGGGTCATATCTTTTGGTGGCTAGTTGGTGTTTGTGTATCCTGGTGGCTAGTTTTATGCCTGTCTGTCCGATGTAATGTTTATTAGACCTTACATGGTATTTTGTAAATGTCATTCGTTTTTCTGGTTGTTGTGATCTCATGTCCCCTTTTTGTCCTTCTGATTTCCCTCTTTAGTATACTCCTACTTCCTTTATACTCTTCTAAGGATTCACTCGATCTATCCTGTCTGTACCTTACATATGCTTTCTTGTTTTTCTTAACCAAACTCTCAATTTCTTTAGTCATCCAGCATTCCCTATACCTACCAGCCTTTTCTTTCACCCTAACAGGAATATACTTTCGCTGGATTCTCGTTATCTCATTTCTGAAGGCTTCCCATTTTCCAGCCATCCTTTCACCTGTGAACATCTGCCCCCAATCAGCTTTCTAAAGTTCTTGCCTAATACCGTCAAAATTGGCCTTTCTCCAATTTAGAACTTCAACTTTTAGATCTGGTCTATCCTTTTCCATCACTATTTTAAAATTAATAGAATTATGGTCGCTGGCCCTAAAATGCTCCCCCACTGACACCTCAGTCACCTGCCCTGCCTTATTTCCCAACAGTACGTCAAGTTTTGCACCTTCTCTAGTAGGTACATCCATATACTGAATCAGAAAATTTTCTTGTACACACTTAAATTCCTCTCCATCTAAACCCTTAACACTATGGCAGTCCCAGTCTATGTTTGGAATTAAAATCCCCTACCATAACCACCCTATTATTCTTACAGATAGCTGAGATCTCCTTACAAGTTTGTTTCTCAATTTCCCTCTGACTATTAGGGGATCTATAATACAATCCCAATAAGGTGATCATCCCTTTCCTATTTCTCCGTTCCACCCAAATAACTTCCCTGTATGTATTTCCAGGAATATCCTCCCTCAGCACAGCTGTAACACTATCCCTTATCAAAAATGCCACTCCCCCTCCTCTCTTGCCTCCCTTTCTATCCTTCCTGTAGCATTTGTATCCTGGAACATTAAGCTGCCAGTCCTGCCCATCCCTGAGCCACGTTTCTGTAATTGCTATGATATCCCAGTCCCATGTTCCTATTCACATCCTGAGTTCATCTGCCTTCCCTGTTAGGCCTCTTGCATTGAAATAAATGCAGTTTAATTTATTAGTCCTACCCTGTCACTGCGTGCCCCTTCTGTTTGACTCTCTTCTATTCTCAACTGTACCAGTCTCAGATTGATCTCTTTCCTCACTATCTCCCTGAGTCCCATTCCCCCACCTTAGTAGTTTAAATCCTCCCCATCAGCTCTAGCAAATCTCTCTGCCAGTATATTAGTCCCCTTCCAATTTAGGTGCAATCCGTCCTTCTTCCATCCATTTATTACTAATCATAATTCATAAAAGGCCATAGATATTTGTCTCCATTCATTGCAGTTATGTGTTGCTGTCATTCATTCCTCAGTCCAGTTTCTGATGTCATGCACCCATCCAGTCCTTTTCACACTGGCATTTCCTTACGTTTCACTTTCTATTGTTGCCAACACTAATCACATACTAATTTCTCCAGTTATCAACTTCCTCTTCTCCTCATAAGGTAAAAGCCCATAAAGATAAAGTATTCAAATTTTCCTGCAGACAAGTTAATTGGTTCTTCATTTTGTTCAGCTAATTAAAAGGCTTCAGCAGAGCTGCATTTCAAAGCTGTAACTCACTTCTCAATAGCTTTTGAATGTCCAACTCTCATTCTCATTCAACAGGGAGTTTGAAAGTTGCTCTTAATGCATGACTTGCTTTGTTGGGAAAGGAGGTACTGTAACAATGGTAAAAAGTTATTTAAATGTAAAATTTACAAGAGGTCAACAATATTCAGTATATACAAAAACACTCTCTCACCTTTCCATCTGGATACTTAATCACTTCTTGAATTTCATCTTCAGTTGCATTAGGCTCAAGAGTCTGTTTTAGAAATTCAGAAAAGGAATTAATAGTTTCCTTCAACTTGTACCCTTAAATCCAAGACACTAATGTCAGTTCTGAATGACAACATAACTCCATTGTAAATGCCTGTGTTTACTCTTACTGAAATTTCTAATTAACTTTTAACAGACTTTTATATTTTAAACAATTTATTAAAACAAAGGTGTCAAATACAGGGTGATCTCCCATAACATATTACAGAACAGTCAAGATCAAAGGGAATCTTCAAGTTACCATTTGTCTGAAAACAAAGGATAATTAAACCAGGGCTATTTTCAGCTTGTCAGTAATTTTCCTTAGTAAGAAGTAAATGCAATTTTCACATTATAAATTTTACATTATAAAAGCTTTGTTTACAAACCTTTTCTAAAATCAGATGTGCTCAGAATCCAACTCTATTCAACAACCTACAGCTTCCTGACTAACCTTCGTAATTCCCACCAAATGTATTTTCTTCATTAATAATATCTCCCAATACAAGAACCTATTCTACATGACTCTGAACTTCTCTACTTTAAGAATGCTAACCTATGAACTGTTCTTGTAACAACAATATTTGCATGGCTAGTTCAGTGCTGTTCCTGGTCAATGGTAAGCCCATTGGAGGAATTCAGTGATAGTAATGCCATTGTATGTCAAGAGGGAATGGTTAGGTTGAGAACATAAGAAATAGGAGCAGGAGTAGGCCATCTGGCCCTTCGAGCCCATTTGGCCATTCAATAAGATCATGGTTGATCTTTTCATGGTTTCTTACCCATCCTCTCACCATAACTCTTAATTCCTTTACTGTTCAACAAGTTATCTATGTTAGCTTTAAAAACCTTCAATGAGGAAGCCTCAACTACTTCACTGGGCACAAAATTCCACAGATTCACAATCTTTTGAGTGAAGAAGTTCCTTCTCAATTTGGTCCTAAATCTGCTCCCCCTAATTTTGAGGCTGAGACTTCTTGTCCTAGTTTCACCCAGAAGTGGAACCATTCTCTACTTCTGTCTTAGCTATTCCCTTCATAATTTTATATGTTTCTTTAAGATGCCCCCTCTCTTGTTCTTTGAAATTCCAACAAATATAATCCCAGTCTACTCAGAATCTCCTCACAAGCCAACCCCTCAACTCCGGAATCAATCTAGTGAACCTCCTCTACATTGCTTCTAGTACCAGTATATCTTTTTTTCAAGTAAGGAGACCAAAATTGTGCAGCATATACAACTGCAACATAACCTCCCTGCTTTTAAACTCAATCCCTTTAGCAATGATGGGCAAAATTCCATTTGCCTTCTTAATTACCTGTTGCACCTGCAGACCAACTCTCTGCGTTTCATGCACAAGGATACCCAGGTCTCTCTGCACTGCAGCATGCTGCAATTTTTTACCATTCAAATAATAGTCTTTTTTACAGTTATCCCTACCAAAATGAATGACTTCACATGTATTAACACTGTACGCCATCTGCCAGAACTTTGCCCACTCACTTAAATTATCTATGTCCCTCTGCAAAATTTCACAATCCTCTGCACACTTTGCTCTATCAACTCAGCTTAGTGTTATCCATATCTGACACACTATACATAGTCTCCAACTCCAAATAATCTACGTAAATTGCGAATAATTACAGTCCCTAACATTGATCTCTGAGGCATGCCACTAGTCACTGATTGCCAAGCAGAAAAGCATTCATTTATCTTCATTGTTTGCTTCCTGTTAACCAATCCTCTATCCAAGCTAATACATTACTTGTAACACCGTACATCTTTATCTTACGCAGTAACCTTTTATGCAGCAGGTTGTTGAATGCCTTTTTGCTCTTGTTGTGACAATACCCACCTAGTATTTGTATAGTATGAATGTTACTCATCAACCCAAGCGTGAATGTTTGCTGTCAGGTATAGTTGCATTAGGATATGGACACTTCCATATTCAAGAAGTTGTGAATGGTACTGAACACTGCACAGTGAATATATCCATTTAGAAACATGGAAAATAGAAGCAGGAGTAAAGCAATCAGTTTATCAGCCTGTTCTGCCATTCAATATGATTATGACTGATCATCCTGTTCCTTTTTTCTCTCTATATCTTTTGATTTCTTTCGCCCCAAAAACTATACTTAACTCCTTTTTGAAAACATTCAATGTTTTTGTCTCAACTGTTTTCAGTGGCAGAGAATTCCACAGGCTCACCACTCTGGCTGAAGAAATTTTTTGTCATTTCAGTCATAAATGGCCTACATCATAGCCTTAGACTGTGACCCCTGGTTTTGAAATCGCCTGTCATTGTGAACTTTCTTCCAATATTTATCTTATCTAGTTCTGTTAGAAACCTATAAAATTTTACAAGATCTCCCTTCCATCTTCTGATCTGATGACAGAAGCAAGCCATTGGTGAAACAGCTGAAGATGAATGGATCTAGGATACTATCTTGAGAAACTCCTGCAGTGATATCATTGCAGATGACAGACCTCCGGTAACCAAAGCTTCTTATACTGCACCTTCCGAACCTATGAACACAAATATCTTGAAGGACAAGGGTAGATGTATGGGTGCACCGCTCCCTGCAAGTTCCAGTCCGAACTACTAATCATCTTTAATTGAAAACATATTGCGGCCTTTTAGTATCAAAATCCTGGGATTCCCTTCCAAACACTTTGTGGGTCTACCTACAACTCATTGTCTGCAGTGATTCACCAAAAAAAGAGTTCACCACTACTTAAATAAAACAAAAAGCCAGCTTCCTTTAGGTTACATATGATTCCAATGAGTGCAGTCCCAATGACTCCAAGGCCAGGGCTCCTTGATGCCACACCAATCAAAGGCAGGCTTGACGTCAAGGGCAAGCATGCTGTCCTCACTTCTGGAGTTTAGTTCTTTAATCCATGTTTGGACAAAGGGTACAATGAAATCAGATCCAGGTGCTGTGGCAACCACCTGTAATTCCATTGTAAGGAGGCTATGATTTGGATTGCTTAAGGTTGGGAAAGGCTCTGTGGTGCAGTGGTAGTGTCCCACTTCTGAGCCATCTGTTCCATTTGTGTGTCATAACATGTCTGAACAGGTTGCTTGAAGCAACTACAATGAGATGAGGAGCTGAGTGGCCCTAGTGGAAACAAAATGGGATGTTAGTGAGTAAGCTACTGCTAAGTGCTCTTGATAGCAATGTCAGTAACATCATCCATCACTAATGATGACGGAGACTAGATTGATGGACAGGAATTGGCCAGATTGAATTAGGCTTGCTTTGTGTACAGAATATACATGGGCAATTTTCCACATTGTCAGGTAGATACCAGTGATACAGACATACTGGAATAGCTTGGCTGGGGATGCGGCAAGTTCCAGAATGTTGTCAGGGCCCATAGCCTTTGCATTATCTAGTGCTATTAGAGATTTGTTGATACCATGTGGAGTGAATTGAATCAACTGAAGACTGGTATCTATATATACCTCTAGTGTTGGGTGAGATGGATCATCCACTTGGCATATCTAGCTAAAGATTGTAGTAAATGTTTCAACCTTATTTTTTACACTAATATGTTGGGCTCCTCCATCATTGAGAAATTCATAGATGCACACTTAAGGTATTAGTCTCAGACCCATTCCTCTCAAACTGAATGCAAAATTCAATCATAGGTCACTCTACCTAGGAGCACCTTCACCATGAAGTCAGTAATTAATCGATCTCTGCACAGTGCCAGATCCAGTATAACTTGTTCTCTGTTTGGTTCCAGAATGTGCTGCTCCAAGAGACAATCCTGAAAACATTCTATGAATGCATCTCAGCTACCTTTGTCTATTCTGATTTATCTAGTTTAAATACAGATCAATAACCCCCATTACCAACTGGCATACCCTTCTGATTTCTTGACAAGTTCTCATTATTTTATCTTTGCATGACATCCTACCATATAGTTATTGCTAGGCAGCTTTTTACACCAGTGCCACAACTGCTGTTTTTATCATTTCTCATCTCTATCCAAATCAATTCCATAGCTTGGTTTCCAGAACTTGAGTCATCACTCTGTATCTTGTTATCATCTGTACCATCATTAATTAACAGGGCCCCCCTTCCACATTTTCCTTGGTTTTGGTGGTTCCTAAATGTTGTGTCTTTCATTATTTGGATCCCAATCTCTGTCATCCTGCAGCCATGACACTGTAATGGCTATCAGATCATATTTATTTTTTATTTGCATCATCATTTCATGTGCTTTGTTTTGAATGCTACATGCATTCAGACACAAAGCCTTCAGTTTTGTTCTTTTATTATTTTTGTAGCCTCTGGCCTTACTTGTTGATTCACTCCTAGATTTGTACACTATCATTTCCTGTCAGACAGTCTGTTTATCATTTATCAGTCACTATCATTCTTTCTTGCCATGTTTGCATAGTTATGATTCCAGCTTATCGTAATACTAAACAAGTCAAATCCCAGAATGACATCTGACTTGATGGCCATAACTTTTCATTTTTGTAAATTCATTACTGTGATAGTCAGTCACTGAACAAATTTACAAGAGGCTGCTAATGTACTTTTACGAAAGATAACAATGTTTATTAAAGACTATTTTACACTGGAAGAAAACTGGTTGAAACAGTCCTAATACAAGGTAAAATTCCTGTACAACCTTGCAGATACCTATACTTCAGTAAAGGTGACCCTGTTTCCACTTTAAAGTTCCTTGTTCAGTTAATATGTCTGCATTCACTCCATGATAGTTTTCTTGAGGTAATTTCTCTTCATTAGATCTTGAACAAATTGCGAATATAATAATTCACTCATTTCTGAACATTGATTCCTTAAGCTCCACTTCCTCAGTATTTTGTTTCTGGAGCTTTTTCCTACTGACATTAACCCATTTGGGATTTTGTTCTGCTTCCTGACTGTTCTATAGCTTGCTGAACTGAACTGCTGCTCTTATAGGCTTTTATTCCTGAATAAAATGCTGCTCTAACAGAAATCTGAACATTCACTGCCCTTATGGATGTCCTATCTTTCTAAAAGAACTGGTTGCAGCATTTATTTGCATGTGTACACCTAGTTGGCAGTAACAGCTCTATCTTTTCTAAAGCAGTTATTTAAGTGCATGTAAAAATTTCCAGGCAACACTTCTGCTCTCAGAATTCAAATGTTAAACTAATTCCTTCCATTCTTAGCCCACACAATATAGATATACAAATCAAACTTAAAGCTGTACATGGTGTTGTCCTCATATAATCATAACATCATGAACCTCCACCACTTTCATTTTATTTACATGTTCCCAAATTAGATCTCTTGTCCATAGTATTTTGTTTAACAAACAGGAAATGGCAAAAAACAGAAATATAAAGATAGCATCAGGGACTTATCATGAGCATAAGAGATCAACTAACAATAATATTCAATGTCATGCGTATGGCACAACTTCCTGCAAGTGTCATACTTATTACACTGTTCTATTGGTGACACCCCTATGAGAAGCAGTATTTCCATATTCTCACTTATTTTATTTGCTGGAAGCTTCTCTGACTGGAAGTTTTAATCCTACCATCCTCTCTCCACATTACATTGGAGCTGCTGAGTATTTTCAGCATTCTCTTAACAGATATTAAAAATGAATACTTGTTGCATACCCCCCTGCTTCCTGAATGAATTGACAGTTGCTACCTGTCTTTCAATATCTTACTCAATGGTCAATATTTATATACCAACCTTCTTACTGAATTTATGGGGTTACTAAACTGCAGGGAAGGGGAGAAATAAAACTACAGCTGGATCCTCTTTGGTTGATCCTCACAGATACATGAAGCTTTGATTAAACATTTAGAAGCAACAATTCTGCCCTAGGCTTGGACACGAGGAACAATTACAGTACCCTCATAGCTGCCCACGACAAAAAAAGGATTGAAAATTTAAAAACATTCTGGACCTGAAAGGTCAATTGCTCTCTGTTTAAAATTAACGGATCATTGGGTTTGCCCAGCCAGAAAATACTGTGATGAAAGGTATACGGGTTATACATAAATACCATTTTCTCAACAATTGGAATTCAAACAATACTTAACTATAGTGTAGGTAACTGAAGGCCTCTTGGAGTGTTTATATTGTAGATTTTATGATAAGACAAGAAATAAATGAAGCCATTAGCTTAGCACAAGCTTGTGTGATCAATATTTTTATATTTTAAAAAAATTAAACATTCTGAACTCAGTTCAAAGAAGACCTAACTGAGGTCAGTTGCAAAAATAACTTGTGTGTTAGAAAAGGGAATTTGTTCAAAGCCATTAATTGAACAAGTTCTGAGTTCAAAGGTTTCAGTTTGTGAAAACTTCTAACATCAGGAGAGAAATCTGCATTGGTTATTTAAACCTGAAAAAGTCTCAGAACTCAGTGATGCTAGGACTTCACAAACTCAGAGGACAAGAGTTGAGGTAAAAGCAGTTAAGTCAAACCTACAAGTTGGGCAGGAAAGGAAATTCCTCTTTATTTGAGTAACTGTATAGCAATGTTGTTGGGGAATGGATGGAATATTATTTTGCTCTGTGTTTTTGAAAGCTTTCGAACTGCTACATCGATGATAGCTTTTTGAAATAAAACTTATAAATTTCTCCTTCATTGCTAACCGAATTCTCCCGCCCTATATTGTTTTGTTTAAGTAAAAGATTGTTACATTAAACTAAAACTAAATAAAAATTAGGATCAAGCATGATTTTATCCACTCCACCCTTCTCTGTGACCTATCGCCATTACCCCTACCTTCATCTACCTATCACACGCTCAACTACATTTCCCCCAGCCCCACCCCCCCCCTCTCATTTATCTCTCCACCCCCTCGGCTCACAAGCCTCATTCCTGATGAAGGACTCTTGCCCGAAACATTGATTCTCTTGCTCCTCGGATGTTGCCTGACCTGCTGTACTTTTCCAGCACCCCCACTCTCAATTCTGATCTCCAACATCTGCAGTCCTCACTTTCCCCCGGTATTAACATCAGCTGAGGTCATAACAATACAAAGTTAAACAGGAAACCTACTTTTCATTGTCACAATCTAAAATGTACTATTAGCATCTTAATGCTTTAAACTTTTTAGGTTTAAACTATATTCTCAATTTTTCTACTAGTATGTATTTCATCACAGAAGACTTACAGATCCAACTGGTTCTGAAACTCCATCAGAGTTTGGAAAATTTTGAGAGAGCTCTGAATGCATCATACTATCTGTTGCAGAATAAGTCACATCAGTGAGGGATATAGAAGATGTCACTGAAACAGAATCGGAAAAAATAAAAACAATTAATGCTGATCAACTTTGGTTGTGCCAATGTACTTGTCAACATTACTGAATTGAAAAATGTCACATAGAACAGAAGAGGTTCTTTGGCCCATCAGGTCTGTACTGTCAAAAACATAATACCACCCACACTAGTCCCACTTTCCCTCACTAAGCCCATAGTCTTTAACGATATGACACCAAGGCAAGAGTAGCTTTATTTGTCATTTCCAGCAGATGCAACTGATACCGTGAAAACGAGACAGCATTCCTCCAGGACCAAGGTACTACATAACAACACAAATTACACGAGAGTACAGTCATACACAGGGCAGCATAAAGTGCATCAGAAATGTGCAAAACACGCAATACAGCACAGGAATCCCTGACAAGACAATAGGCACAGTGGTGGATACATTACTGTGCAATGAGTATTGATCATTAATAAACCATTGTTCCTGCAGCAATTGGAAAAGTCTGCAAAGAATTGCAGATGGAATAGAGTGTGATCATACAGTGCTCAGGAGCCTGATGGCTTGGGGGAAGAAACTGTTGCACTATCTGGCCTTAAGAGACCGAATACTCTGGTATCTTTTGCCAGATGGCAGGAGAGAGAAGAGTTTGAATGAGGATGTGTGGAGTCATCTACAATGCTGTTAGGCTTGTGGATGAAGCATTTGGTGTAAATGTCTGAAATAGAGGGAAGAGAGACCCCAATGATCTTCTCAGCTGTCCTCACTATCAGTTGTAGGGTCTTCTAACCGGAGAAGGTGCAATTCCTGAACCAGGCAGTGATGCAGCTGCTCAGGGTACTCTCAGTGAACTCTTTGTAGAATATGGTGAGGATGGGGGTGGGGGGGTGGGAGATGGGCTTTCCTCAACCTACACAGAAAGTAAAGACACTGCTGGACTTTCTTGGCTACGGAGCTGGTGTTGAGGGACAGGTGAGTTTCTCCGCCAGGTGGACGCCAAGAAATTTGGTGCTCTTCACGATCTCCATGGGGGAGCCATCGATGTCCAGCAAAGAGTGGTTGCTCCATGCCCTCCTTAAATCAACAATCATCTCTTTCGTTTGCTCGTCAAAGTACTTTTTAAAAGGTTCTGAGATTTCTCGCCTCAACTCCCTCCCAGGCAGTGCATTCCAGACTCCTATCACAGAAAACCTTTCCTCAAATCCCCTCTAAACCACCTGCCTTTCACTTGAAAATTATACCCCCTTGTTGCTGACTTTTCAATTAAGGTGAACAGCTGCTTTCTATTCACCCTGTCCATCCCCGTTAATCTCATACACCACAAGAACAAGGGTAAAAACAGATCAGATTGAAGTACAGGAGCAGAGACGTCTTGCTGCAATTAAACAGTGCCTTGATGAGACCTGGAGTAATGTATGCAGCTTTGGTCTCCTTATCTGAGGCAGAATGTTTTTTCTACACAGGGAATGCTGAGAAGGTTTATCAGACTGATTTCTGAAATGGGAGGACTGACATATGAGAGATTGCATCAGTGTCAGGATTATATTTTCTGAAGTAGAGAAAAATGAGGCAGGGTTTCATAGAAACTCTAAATTCTAACAGGACTAGACAGAATTGATGCAGGAAGGATGTTCCCAATGACGACTGTGTCTAAGGATATGGGGTAAACTACTTAGGACTGAGCTATGGAGAAAATTCTTCAACCAGTGGCTGGTGAGCTGATGAATTTCGCTATCACAGAAAGCAATTGAGATCAAACAGTGTGTGATTTCAAGAAGGAGCTGGATAAAATACTTGGGCTGGAGGCTTAAAAGGATAAAGGTGGAAAAATGAGAATAGTCTTTTGAGTTGGATGATCAACCACGACCATAATGAATTGTGGAGCAGGCTCAAAGAGCCTGATGGCCTACTACTGCTCCTGTTTTCTACCTTTCTATGCTTCAGTTATACATAGCATTGGTGAGATCTCATCTGAAATACTGTGTATAGTACTGGTCTCCTTATTTCAAGATGATGAGTGTGTGTGTTTGTGTGTAAGTGTGTGTTTGTGCATGTGTGTGTGTGTGTGTGTGTGTAGTGTGTGTATGTGTGTGTTTGTGTGAGTATGTGTGTGTGTTTGTGTGTGTGTTTGTGTGTAAGTGTGAATAAGTGTGTATGTGTGTTTGTGTGTACTGAAGTGGTTTACTGACTATACCTAGAATGGGTGTTATTTTTTGTTAGAAAAAGTCAGATAGGCTAGGCTTGCCTCTGCTGAAATATTTGAAGAATAAAAAGGTGAATTAATTAAAACAAATAAGATTCTAAGGGATCTTGTCTGTTTGGATATAGAAAGGGCTTTTCCTCCTGTAGGAAAATCCAAAACGAAGGGGTCACTGTTAACAAAAAAAGCAAGGGATCTCCCATTCAAGACAGAAATCTGGAGCATTTCCAAATCACCACCACCACCAGCAACCCCCCCCCCCCCAAAAAAAAAGTTAGCAAAGATTTGCAGGGGTGGCAGGAATAGGAGTAATCAGATCAGTCCCGATCTTGTCATGATTAGACTGAAGAGTTGGAGAGGAACTTGCAGGTGGTGGTCCATGCATCTTCCATCCTTGTCGTTCCAAATGAAAGTCACGTGTGCGTTTGGAAAGTCCTGTCTTAGGAGCCTCGAGTTACTGCAGTACATTCTGTAGATTGTCCATTGGTGTTGGAGGGGGAGTGTCGAAAGCAGTGGATAGGGTGCCAATCAAGCAACCTGCTTTTTCCTGGATAGAGTCAAGCTTCTCCATCCTGTTGCATATGCATCCAGCCAGACAACTGGAGAGTACACAAGCACTCTTCTGGCTTGTGCCTTGCAGGTAGCAGGTAGGCATTGGGGAAACAGGAGATGAATTATGGGCTGTATAATGCCTAGCCTCTGATTTTTTCCTGTAGCCATTTATAGTCCAGTTCAGTTTTTGGTGAACGGTAAACCTCAGGACGTTGACAGTGGTTGGTTTAGCAATGGTAATGTGATTTAATGTCAAAGGGATATTGTTAGACTCACTCTGTTTGAGTTGATCATAGCCTGACACTTCTGTGGCACAAATGTCACTTGCTACTTGACAGGCCAAGTCTGGATTTGCCCAGGTCTTATTGCAAGTGGATACAAATGGTTTCAGTATTTGAGGAGTGAGAAATTGTGTTGAACACTTCACAATCATCAGCAAACATGCCTAATCTGACCTTATGATGGAGGGAAGATCATTACAAGTGAATATGTTTTAGCCTAGGACACTAATCTGAGGAACCCTGCAGTGATGTCCTAGGTTTGAGATGTTTGACCTCCAGTAACCACAACCATCATCTTTTGTGTGGGTATGACTCCAATCAGTGAAAAGTCTTCCTTGACTCTGATTTTGCTAGGACCCAGGACGCCATACTTGGTTGGCATCTCCCTTGATGTCAAGAGCAGTTATTCTCATCTAATCCCTGGTATTCAGGTCTTTCGACCCTGTTTGGACCAAGCTATATTGAGGTCAGGAGCTGAGTGGCCCTGGCAGAACCCAAACTAAAGGTTAGTGAGCAGGTTTTTCCTTTGCAAAGTTCAGCTTGTCAATGGCCCCTTCCATAATTTTGCTAATCTTTTAAAGTAGACTGATAGGATGGTAATTGGCTATGTAGGATTTATTCTGTTTTTTGTGAATAGCTCATACCTGAAAATTTTCTACATGGTCAGGTACCGTTGTAGCTGTACTGGAACAGTTGAGCTAGAGGCATAATTAATTCTGGAGCACTGCATTCTAGATACAATCCAACAAGAATCAAGTTATGCTAACAAGTTTAGCATAATTTCACTACTTCTGATACATTCGCAAATTCTCTGCCTTGAGGTTTATCCTTTGGAATTATTTGCCAAAACTCAGCAAATGATTTGTTGTTACTATGGGTAAATCACAGAGGCACACCCAGAGTCCACCTCAGCTGAAAGAAGGATTGAATTTATTGGTATTATTCTGGTCCACAAGATAGATTCTAGCCAACTAAGCTGTGGATGCTGCAAATCAGAAATAAAAATAAGTTGCTGGAAAAGCAAAAGTTCTGAGGAAGGATCACCATCCAAAATATTAACTCTGATTTCTCTTCACAGATGCTGCCAGACTTGCTGAACTTTTCCAGCAACTTCTGTTTTTGTTTTAAAATTTAACTAGTCAATCTATTGAACATTTGTAGAAATATAGATCCTAATGGTTTTGTAGCACTTTTAAATATTATACTGACTCTCCACACCATTTCTAATAATTGATTCTTCATTTTATCTAGGTCCCTTTGATGTTCCAACTACCCTGTGTTTTGTTTATTTCATTAGGTGTTGGTGATTTTTCTAATTTTACTACCACATATAACTTTACATTTATCCATGTCAAAGTTCATTTATGATTTAACTGCCAAATTTGCAAGCTTTGTCTTAGCTGTGTCTCAAGCAATCTTTGGCTCAAACTAAAGTGATTCTGGATTTAGGTTCCATTTCAGAACTTAAACACAAAAATTAAGGCAAACACTGCAGTGCCATACTGCAGTGTGAGACATGGTCAGACTTCTGTCTTTTGGATGAGACATTGAACTCATTCAGCGTCTCAGATGGATGCAAAAGAACCCATGATATCACAGCTAGCACAGGAAATATCTTTGATATTCTGGCCAGCATTTATCCCTCAATTGACATCTCAAAAACAAATTACTCGGTCATTGTCACAATGTTATTTGAGAGAGTTTGTTGCACACAAATCTTTTGCCACATTTCCTATCCTATAACAGTGACTACACTTCAAAAGTACTCCATTGGCTTAAAAACTAATTAAGAAGCTCAGTGATAGTGAAAAATGTGATAGGTGTAAATCATTTTTCCTCTAACATCATCTTGTTTTATATCACATTTTTCCACATTGCCAGCTGTATTGTGGCCTCCCATCTTGTCAGTTTGATAGCATCTATAAATTTTGATATTGTCACTTGTCCTAGGACCCTAATTCTTCATTTAATTCATGAATAGCTAGACATTCACCACAGATTCTTGTGGAACATTGCTTTTTATTTGCTTCGAATCGGAGTAACTACACACTTGTTTGAATCTCTGTCTTCTACTTTCAGCAAACTTTTTAACTAAAAAGCTTTCCTATCAGCTTATTCAGGTATAGCTGAAAATTCCAATGAACATTATCCTACCCTTGCTTCTCACTTCATATTTCTTCCTCCATTTCCTTTCCATTGTTTGTGGTCTATGATATACTGTTAATCGGGTGGAAAATTTCTCCTTTTAACTCAACACGTGCATTTTGTATCTGTCCAGTAACAGTTGAATTCTTTTTAAAACCATTTCTATAATGTTATCTTTAATTGAAATGGATATTTTATATCCCTTTCCTTAGTTCTCTTTTTCTCTTAAACGTGTTATATCCTGAAATCTTTATTTGCCAATCGTGTTCTCGATCTGGTCAGGTTTCAGTCACTTGTATTATTTTCAGATCTTCTGTGCAAATCTTTTCCTCTTGTCAATCCATTTTTGATGTTAGTTCTACTAATGTAGCTGTACCAACCGTGAAATTTACCTTCCCTCTTAGTTCCTTTTCTGTTTGTACTAGTTACTTATCATTGTATTCTCCAACTCTATTCTATCCCTGATCATTCAAGTTATCTTAATACCTTCATTTCAAGCAAAATTCACTGTTTTCACTGATTAACAGAGTTAGAAACAAAAATTTTATTATTTATGTACTTTACGAATACATTATCGAATATGTTGCATTTGACAGATACTTGCATATAGCTGTAAAACTTTGCAAATTCCAGGGTTCATAACATTTTGAATGTGTTTTACAATATTAATCCCACACATCATAGAAGTTGTAAAATTATTACAATGTTCTGTAGCAGTAAATAATTTTGTTGATATGATTACTTTATTGTTAAAGTATTTTCTACTGATTGTTAGCTGAAAAGATGTACTCACTTTCTTTCAAGCTATTTTTGGTCTCTGTAGGAGCAGAGAATTTCACAGCTTGTCCGAGTTTAATATCTCTTGGAGTAGTCTGCAACAATAAATATCATCTATCTTTACTCAAATTAAACTTCTACCAGAATATTTTGAGAAATGAGGAAAGAGCAGAAACAATGATTAATTATTTGTTTATCTTCACAGTAGAAGACACTGATTACATATCAGAAATAGATGATAACCTAGCTGTCAAAGTAAGTAAGAAAATTAAGGAAATTCACATCAGCAGAGAAAGAGTACTGGATAAACTCAAGGGTCTAAAATTGGACCTATCCCCAGACCCATAGGTCTACTTCCTGGGTTCTAAAATAATTAGCCTCAGAGATATTGTATGTAATGGGTACGATTTTCCAAAATTCACCAGATTCTGGAATCATTTGAGCAGAATGAAAGTTAGAACTAGAAACTAGGAACAGCAGTAGGCAATTCAGGCCTTTGAGCCTGCTCTGCCGTTTAATACGATCATGGCTGATCTAATGGAATTGTTAGTAATTGTGACACCATTATTCAAAAAATGAGAAAACGAGAAAACAGGGAAATACAGACCAGTCAGATTGCAGCGCTTTCTTTCAGACTATTAAGGAAGTCATAATAATGCTGTTAGAAAATCACAGCATGATCAGATAAATCAGTGATTTTTGTTTGAAAGGGAAATTGTTATTAACAAATATAATAGCATTTATTGGTCAGATAAAAGGGAACCAGCAAATGTATTGCCCTTAACTTTCCAAAAGGTATTCAATCCGGTACTAAATATACATTAAAGGTCAACACACAAGGCATTGTCGCATGGAGCTGGTAGTAATACATTAGCAAGGACAGGGGTTTATTAATTGAGAGAATCCAAATGCTTGGCCTCGATGAGGTATTCTTAAATTGACAGGATGAGCTTTGGGGAATTCTGTAAGTATCACTACTTAGCCTCAACTATTTACAATCTATAGTGATGACTCAAATAAAGATCGAATATTTAGGTTTGCCGACATACAAAGTTCAGAAATTCAAAGCTGGGTTGAGAAAGACTTTGCAGGCTGCAAAGAAATATGTACAAGCTCAGTAAGTATGCAACAAGAGGGCAGGTGCAGTTTAATGTGGGGTAGTGTACGGTTATTCATTTTGATTATAAAAATATAAAGCTATAATGGCCCAGATATACCAATTAGTTTCAAAAGCCCTATTTCCTACCCTGATTGGACAAGAAAAAAAAGTATATTTACATTTAGATCTCTTCTGGTAGGGATATTACTGACGTCTCCTGTTAAGCAATAGTGGAACCTGTCCAGGAACAGTGGAGCTAATGGTGCTGAAACCAAGGCTCCTTTCACAGCCATATTTCTGTAATTTAAATATCCACCAACTACTTTGACAGCAGCTTTGAAAGTTACAAGGACCACATAAGTTCATGAAAGCAGCTCAATACCACCTTCTCAAGGGCAATAAGGAATGAGAAATAAATGCTGGCTTAGCCAGTTTTACTCAGATGCTGTGAATGATGAAAAGGATTCACAATGTATTATTCAGCTGCCTAGGCGAAACTACAAACGTCAATACAACATACAGGTCACGTGGTGTGCAGCTTATAGTGGAACATGGAGATGAGTGCTTCCCCAACATTCCCACATTTAATGTCTACGTCATTTAGATCTAAATGCAGGAATACAATTAAGCCTTTCAACTCCTTAGCTCTGTTCCACTATTTAATTGGATCATAACTAATCTGCAGCACAATTCCACTTATTCACATTTGCTCCATATCTCAGGTATCAAACTGATGAACATGCATTGCAATGCATCTTCCTGCAACACAAACTATGCCCAAATGTCAGCATCCAAAAGCAAGTGCAACGCTGTAGTGAATCTGACAATGCTTCAATCATAGTAAGGTTTTACTTCTGAGCTTTTTAATTCCAAAACCTTTGAGGAAAAGGTCAATACTTATTAAGCTTTTTGGCTTTATATAAAAAAAAAGTTCCAATTTTTATGGTATGTGTACATATCAGCATCTTTTAAGTCCCTTTGTTCCTAGTCTTTTACCATGAAGAAAATGTTCTGATTTGCTTTTTTGTGTTCAGAAAGGATGATATCACATGGAAGTCCATTTCCTGTAGTTATGTCCAACTATTAAAGTCATTCTATTTCCTTTTATAAATTTATTCATTGATCTGAACAATTTACTGTGCTTCCTAACTTAAGGATCATCTACAAACTTGGATAGAGAGGTTTCCATTTCCTTATTCAATTAATTAATATATGCATAAAAGCCACTGCACTGGAGATGTTCAGCTTCAGAATTTTCACCATCTCTACTCTGTCTCCCATAGCTGTTCTTTTGAAGTTTTTGGATTATAATTTACAATACCGAGCCTAATATTGTTGTGGAAACTCACCATTACCTTCTCAGAGCAATTATTATGATGGGCAATAAATGTCGCCTTCTCAGGGTCCTGTATAGATAACAAATACAACTTGGTTAAAAGTTGGATGATGGTACCTGTTCAATCATGCGAGGGGTTTTCTTCATGCCAGTGTGTGCAGATCTGCCTCTATCTTTCTGACCATTTGGTCGAACCTATTGTAAAAATACTAAGATCAGTACGCCAACCAGAAAATTACAAGTTTGCTCTCAATTCTACAAAACATTCTACAGGAAATGCTAATATTTATGGAATTACAAAATTAATTTCTCTATTTTGCACAACTGTAGGGAAAGCAATTGTGAATTATTTTTCAATGACTTTGCTCAAAAAGTAGTCTGAAATCTGGAGCATGATTGTGATATTAATTCCTACCAAAATGTTGATTAATTTAGGCTATTCCATTTAGGCTATTATTCATGTGCTTCTTGTTGCCAGAGTTTCTAATTTGAAAAATGTGTTGCTGGAAAAGCGCAGCAGGTCAGGCAGCATCCAAGGAGCAGGAGAATCGACGTTTTGGGCATAAGCCCTCCTTCAGGAATCTTATGCCCGAAGCGTCGATTCTCCTGTTCTTTGGATGCTGCCTGGCCTGCTGCGCTTTTCCAGCAACACATTTTTCAGCTCTGATCTCCAGCATCTACAGTCCTCACTTTCTCCAGAGTTTCTAATTTGTCATGATTGATATTGTGGGCCTTCATTTCTCTTTTGATAATAGCCTTGACTAAGAGTTTTGGGTACATATTGGTATCTTGACATAAGGGGTTTGTTTGATCAGTTAACAAACTAAATATAGTTTTTGTGGGGGTGCAGAAGAGAAGAGAAAAAAAAAGGCATATAACATTTTAAGGAGAATTTGCATCAGTAATGAGGCACACAATATAGAAAGTTGAATTGCATGAGCCACTGTACATTCCCTACAGTTATATTTAGATGAAACTATTCTCACTTGCCACAGTGTTAAACTGGAAGCCACACCTGAGAGTTTATGATTTGAGATGATGAAAGAAATCTGGGTGCAAGTATCATAAAATATACTGATTTAAGAGTGACCAAAAACAGTGCTTCAGAATTAAGGTATAAACATTACATTAGACAGCACACAGCAAGATCTAATATATAATTAATGAATTTCCTGTGACTTTGTTCATAGATGAGTATGCTTAATTCTTACATGTGTACTCTTCATTTCTACGTTCATACTACTGAGTTCTACACTAATTACATTTGAAAATGTTGACATAGGAAAGCCGATGGAATCTATAAAAATAATTTTATGAACTCTATAGTTCTGAAAATTCATATATTTAAACTGATAAGAAGTTTGTATTTCAAAGTAATTTGCGAAAATCTTTATCAGCTGGAAATTAAGAAACAGAAATGACAATACTAATTCAACAGGAAAGCCTTTTCTGATTATCATTTAAAGAAAAGGAAGAGTAAAGAAAAGGATTTTAATTGGACATTCTCGGTTTTAAACAGTACGTGCATAGTACCACAACTGTCTGGGTAGAAACGTAATATGTGAAAATGCTGTCACACCCAAAGTATACTACCCAAGCTTACTGCTAATTCTGTTTTGTTTAAATGTGGAGATGTGCTCTCTATTTTTTTTTCAATTACTGCTTCAGCTTTCTTCCAAGTTTCCAACCGAAGTCTTTCCATAACGTTAACTTCATCTCTAAGCTCTTTGTTCTCCTTTGTCAGTGTCTCAATCTGGTTTCGAAGTCTTGCATGAATACTTGACCACCTTAATTCTTTTCGTTTTAGTTCTTCCTGCAAGTCAACAATCTGCTGTTTCAGTGCCTATGAAGAAAGAAACAAAGTTCTAAAAGCATATGAAAAATAACTGGACATCACTATTATAATTAAAGTATTTCAGAGAACATAAGCCAGTAGATCCAGCCAGATGTTAAAGTGTTTTGTTCAAGCCTCTTCCCATAAATTCTTACTTAAATTTACAAGCATAATCTTTTAGGCTCTTCTCCTACATGTCACCACACATGTGGTGTGCAGCTCATAGTGGAACATGGAGATCACTGCCTCTCCAACATTCCCACACTTAATGTCTACACCACGTGTTTCAGATTATAGGAATTTGACGTCCTATATCTGACTTCTCCTAGATCCACCTATACTATTTGCCTCAGCTATTCCATATAGCAAGTCCACACATTCATTTGGTAAAGAAAGAAATTCCTTCTAAATTCCCATACAGTCTTTGTCTAATAGATACAACTGGCTCTTCCATTTGTTGAAATGATGCCCCAGTCACAATACATGACTGGTTTTAAGCTGTCAATTTCAGTTCTTCACCTTGAGCTTTCTGACTTCAATCTCCTGGAGCGTTATAATGGAGCTTAATGCCAAGCTCAAGGAACGGCACCTCATCTTTCAACAGTGCACTCATGATCTTCTGGTCTCAACATAATTCCAACAATCCTTGCCAACAATGTCTTTTCACAATTTTTTCTCATGTTCTTTGCCATTTTCCCCTCTCTTCTTTTTCATTTCCTCCATTCAAACTATTACCGGGCTTCTACTGTGTCATTCAGCCCCATTGCATTAACGACAAACAAAATACAGTATTTCCAACTTTTCACTGGTCTGACAAAATGTCTCAGACTTCTCTAATCACAAATTCAACTAGACTTGCCAAATATTTCCAGCACGTTCAGTTTATAATTATCAGATTTTCAGTATTTGCGAAATTCATATCTCCATCTATTATAAAGCTAATAATGCTTTTTAGCAACACTTAGAGTCAAAGAGTCACAGAGATGTACAGCACGGAAGCAGACCCTTCCAGCAAACCCATCCATGCTGATCAGATATCCTAACGTATCTAGTCCCATTTGCAAACACCTGGCCCATATCCCTTGAAACCTTCTTATTCATAAACCCATCCAGATGTCTTTTAAATGTTACAATTGTAACAGCCTCCACCACTTCCTCTGGCAGCTCATTCCATACACATACCAACCTCTGCGTGAAAACGTTGCCCCTCAGGACTCTTTTATATCTTTCCCCTCTCACCCTAAATCTATGCTCTCTAGTTCTGCACTCCCCAACCTCGGGAAAAGACTTTGTATCCTATCCATGCCTCTCATGATTTTATAAACCTCTATAAGGTCACCCCTCAGCCTTCGACACTACAGAGTAAACAGCCCCAGCCTATTCAGCCTCTCCCGATAGCTCAAATCCTCCAACCACGGCAACATCCTTTTCAGTCTTTTCTGAACCCTTTCAAGTTTCACAACGTCCTTCTGATATGAAGGAGACCAGAACTGCATGCAATATTTCAAAAGTGGCCTAACCAGCATCCTGTACTCTGCAACAAGACCTCTCAACTCCTAAACTCAATGCTCTAACCAATAAAGGAAAGCATACCAAACACCTTCATCACTATCCTATCTACCTACAACTCTACTTTCAAGGAACTATGAACCTGCACTCCAAGGTCTCTTTGTTCAGCAACACTCCCTAGGATCTTGCCATTAAGTGTATAAGTCCTGCTAAGATTTGCTTTCCCAAAATGTAGCTCCTCGCATTTATCTGTAATAAACTCCATCTGCCACTCCTCAGCCCATTGGCCCATCTGATCAAGATCCCCTTGTCATCGGAGGTAAACTTCTTCTCTGTCTGCTCCACCTCCACTTTTGGTGTCACCTGCAAACTTACTAACTGTACCTCCTATGTTCATATCCAAATCATTTATATAAATGACAAAAAGTAGTGGGTGCAGTACCGATCCTTGTGGCATACTACTGGTCACAGACCTCCAGTCTGAAAAACAACCCTCCACTACCACCCTCCATCTTCTACCTTTGAGCCAGTTCTAGATCTAAATGGCTAGTTCTCCCTGTATTCCATGAGATCTAACCTTGCTAACAAGTCTCCCATGGGGAATGTTGTTGAACGCTTTACTGAAGTCCACATAGATCACTTCCACTGCTCTGCCCTCTCAAACCTCTGTTACTTTTTCAAAAAACTCAATCAAGTTTGTGAGACATGATTTCCCACACATAAAGCTGTGTTGACAATCCCTAATCAGTCTTTACCTTTCCAAATAAGTGTGCATCCTGTCCCTCAGGATTTCCTCCAACAACTTGCCCACCACCACCATCAGGCTCACTGGTCTATAGTTCCCTGGCTTGTTCTTATCACGTTTCTTAAATAATAGTACGTTAGCCAACCTCCAGTCTTCTGGCGCCTCACCTGTGACTATCAATGATACAAATATCACAGCTAGGGACCCAGCAATCACTTCCCTACTTTCCAAGAGAGTTCTGGGGTACACCTGATCAGGTCCTGGGGATTTATCCACCTTTATGCATTTCAAGACATCCAGCACTTCCTCCTCTGTAATATGTACATTTTTCAAGATGTCACCATCTATTTCCCAACATTCTATATCTCCCATGTCTTCCTCCACAGTAAACACTGTTGCAAAATACTCATTTGTATCTGCCCCATTTCCACACAAAGACTGCCTTGCTGATCTTGGAGGGGCCCTATTCGCTCCCTAGTTACCTTTTTGTCCTTAATGTACTTGTAAAAAAGCCCTCTGGATTCTCCTTAACCCTATTTGCCAAGGCTATCTCATGTCCCCTTTTTGCCCTCCTGATTTCTCTCTTAAGTATACTCATACTGCCTTTATGCTCTAAGGATTCACTCGATCTCTCCTGTTTATACCTGACATATGCTTCCTTTTTCTTAACCAAATCCTCAATTTCTCCAGTCATCCAGCATTCCCTACACCTACCAGCCTTTCCTTTCACCCCAACAGGAATATACTGTCTCTGGACTCTCATTATCTCATTTCTGAAGGGTTCCCATTTACCTGCAAACATCTGCACCCAATTGGCTTTTGAAAGTTCTTAGCTAATACCATCAAAATTGGCCTTTCTCCAATTTAGAACTTCTACTTTTAGATCTGGACTATCCTTTTCCATCACTATTTTAAAACTAATAGAATTACGGTCGCTGGCCCCAAAGTGCTCCCCCACTGACAACTCAGTCACCTGCCCTGCCTTGTTTCCCAAGAGTTGGTCAGGTTTTGCACCTTCTCTAGTAGGTACATTCATGGGATGACTTTGCTAGAGGTACGATGGTACTTTTGGGGGGGGGGGGGATGATTTACCACGGTTAAGCAATGGGCCACAGGGCTCTGGCCTGGAGGCTGTTTCTGTTGCTCAGAAGGGAAGGGTGAAGAGTCACAGAGCATTAGTCATTGGGGATTCCATAGTTAGGGGGACAGGTAGGAGGTTCTGTGGGAACGAAAGAGACTCTCAGTTGGGGTGTTGCCTCCCAGGTGCCAGAATTCGTGATGTATCCAATTGTGTTTTGGGGATCCTTGAGGGGGAGAGGGAGCAGCCCAAGTCATGGTCCACATAGGCACCAAAGACATAGGTAGGAAGAGAGATGGGGATTTGCAGCAGAAATTCAGGGAGCTAGTGTGGAAGCTTAGTGGTACAACAATCAGAGTTATTATCTCTAGTTTGTTGCACATGCCATGTGCTAGCAAGGGGAGGAATAGGGAGAGAGAGGAGTTAACACGTGGCTACAGGGATGGTGCAGGAGGGTGGGTTTTGGATTCCTGGGTCAGGTGGGACCCCTACAAACAGGATAATCTTCACCTGAACTAGAAGCTTACCAATATCCTGGTGGGAAATTTGCAAATGCTCTTCGGGAGAGTTTAAACTAATTCAGCAGAGGGGTGGGAACCTAAACGGTAGTTCGAATATACAGGAGATTGAGATTAGTGAAATCAAAACTAAGACTTCCAGATCACAAGAAGGCACCAACATGCAAGAAGTTGGTTTGAAGTGTGTCTACTTCAACGCTCGAAGCATCCGGAATAAGGTGGATGAACTTGCAGCATGGGTAGGTACCTGGGATTTTGATGTTGTGGCCATTTCAGAGGCGTGGGTAGAGCAGGGACAGGAATGGTTATTGCAGGTTCTGGGATTTAGATGTTTCAGTAAGAACAGAGAAAATGGTAAGAGAGGGGGTGATGTGGCACTGTTAGTCAAAGACAGTATTACGGTTGCAGAAAGGACATTTGAGGACCCATCTACTGACGTGGAATGGGCTGAGATTAGAAACAGGAAAGAAGTTACCCTGTTGGAAATCTTCTATAGGCCTCCAAATAGTTCCAGAGATGTAGAGGATAGGATAGCAAAGATGATCTTTGATAGGAGCGAGAGTAACAGGGTAGTTGTTATGGGGGACATTAACTTTCCAAATATTGACTGGGAATACTATAGTTCAAATACTTTAAATGGCTCAGTTTTTGTCCAATGCGTGCAGGTGGGTTTCCTGACAAAGTATGTAGACAGGCAAACAAGGGGCGAGGCCACATTGGATTTGGTACTGGATAATGAAATCGGCCAGGTGTTACATTAAGTTAAGTAAGCACTTTGGTGATTGTGACCACCATTATTTTAGTGATGGAAAGGGATAGGTATATACCGTAGGGTAAGAGCTATAGCTGGTGGAAAGGCTGTGATTAGGCAAAATTTAGGATGCATTTGATGGGGAAGGAAACTGCAGGGGGTAGACACATTTGAAAAGTGGACCTTATTCAAGGACCAGATACTGCAATACCTTGATAAGTATGTACCGGTCAGGCAGGGAGGAAGTTGTCGAGTGTGAGAGCCGTGGTTTACAAAAGAAGTTGAATCTCTTGTCAAGAGGAAGATGGCGGCTTATGCTAGGATGAAATGTCATGGCTCAGTTCGGTTGCTTGAGAGTTACAAGTTAGTCAGGAAAGACCTAAAGAACAAACTAATAAGAGTCAGGAGGGGACATGAGAAGTCATTGGCGGATAGGATCAAGGAAAGCCCCAAGGCTTTCTATAGATATACCAGGATTTTTTTTAAAAATGACTAGACTAAGATTAGGGCCAATCAAGCATAGTGTGCGTGGAGTCAGAGGAGATAGGGGAAGCACTAAATGAACACTTTTTGTCAGTATTCACACAAGAAAAAGACAACGTGGTCAAGGAAAATATTGTGATACAGGCTACTAGACCAAATGGGATTGAGGTGATAAGGAGATGTTGTTAGCAATTCTGGAAAGTGTAAAAATAGATACAGCCCCTTGGCCAGATGGGATTTATCCTAGAATTCTCTGGTAAGCCAGGGAGGAGATTGCCGAGCCTTTGGCTTTGATTTTTATGTCGTCATTGTCTATAGTGCCAGAAGACTGGAGGATAGCAAACGTTGTTCGCTTGTTCAAGGGGAGTAGAGACAACCTTAGAAATTATAGACCTGTGAGCCTTACTTCGGTTGTGAGTAATGAGTTGGAAAAGGTTAGAAGAGATAGGATTTATAATCATCTAGAAAGGAATAAGTTTGATTAGGGATGATCAACACGGTTTTGTAAAGGATAGGTCGTACCTCACAAACCTTATTGAGTTCTTTCAGAAAATGACCAAACTGGTGGAGGAGGTTAAAGCAGTTGATGTGGTGTATATGGATTTCAGTAAGGCGTTTGATAAAGTTGAAGAGAAAATGAGGTCTGCAGATGCTGGAGATCAGAGATGGAAATGTGTTGCTGGAGAAGCGCAGCAGGTCAGGCAGCATCTAGGGAACAGGAGAATCGACGTTTCGGGCATTAGCCCTTCTTCAGTTTGATAAAGTTCCCCATGGTAGGCTATTGCACAAAATACGAAGGCATGGGATTGAGGGTGATTTAGAGGTTTGGATCAGAAATTGGCAGCTGAAAGAAGACAGAGGGTGGTGTTGATGGGAAATATTCATCCTGGAGTTCAGTTACTAGTAGGGTACCGCAAGGATCGGTTTTGGATCCATTGTTGTTTGTCATTTTTATAAATGACCTGGATGAGAGCATTGAACGAAGGGTTAGTAAATTTGCGGAAGACATGAAGGTCAGTCGAGTTGTGGAAGTGACGAAGGATGTTGTAGGCTGCAGAGCTGGGCTGAGAGGTGGCAAATGGAGTTTAATGCGGAAAAGTACAAGGTCATTCACTTTGGAAGGGGTAACAGAATGCAAAATACTGGGGTAATGGTAGGTGAGCAGAGAAATCTTGGTGTCCAGGTACATAGATCCTTGAAAGTCACCACTTAGGTTGTTTAGAAGGTTTTTATTTGTCGAGAGATTGAGTTTTGGAACCATGAGATCATACTGCAGCTGTACTATGGTGCGGCCACATTTGAAGTATTGCACGCAGTTCTGGACGCCACATTATAGGCAGGATGTGGAAGCTTTGGAAAGGGTTCAGAAGAGATTTACTAGGATGTTGCCTGCTATGGAGGGAAGGTCTTACGAGGAAAGGCTGAGGGACCTGAGGCTGTTTTCATTAGAGAGAGGAAGGTTGAGAGGTGACTTAATTGAGACATATAAGATAATCAGAGGGTTAGATAGGTTGGACAGTGAGAGCCTTTTCCCTCAAGATGGCAATGGCTAGCACGAGGGAACATACCTTTAAATTGAGGGGCGATAGATATAGGACAGTTGTCCGAGCTAGTTTCTTTACTTAGAGTAGTAGGGATGTGGAGCACACTGCCTGCAACAGTAGAAAACTCTCCAACTTTAAGGGTATTTAAATGGTCATTGTATAGGCATATGGATGAGAATAGAGTAGTTTAGGTCAGATGGGCTTCAAATTAGTTCTACAGGTCGATGGAACATCGAGGGCCGAAGCGCCTGTATTGCACTGTAATGTTCTAAAAATGCCAAGAATAAGTACTTTAAAGTTGCTGCTCGGAAGTGCAGAGTTTGAATACGTCTGAAAAGAGAGGCATATTACCCAAGATTTTCATCTTGCTTTTTGGATTGGTCGAGAATGGACTTTGCCTATTACAAACAACTGAAGGAACATGTGGTTGGATTTGATTATGTCAATTGCTGGGAGATACGATTAGTGTACCTGGCATCACACCAGCACAGAAACTCAATCATGTCATTCAAGTGTGTGGTAGATGCAGGCATCATCTTATTAGTAGAGCAGAGAGTAGAATACCTTTTATTTATCATTTCTTCCATATACAAGTGATACAGTAAAAACGAGACAGCGTTCCTCTAGGACCAAGGTGCTACACTGACAGCACAAACTACATGATCATACAAAGGGTGGCATAAAGTGTGTAAGAAGTGCAAAACATGCAAATTATTGTGTAATGAAAGATTGATAATTAATAGACATTGTTCTAGCAGCAATTTGAAGTCATGCAAAGAATTTCAGATGGAAAGGAGTCCGAACATACAGTGTAAAGGAGCCTAATGGCTTGGGGGAAGAAACTGTTGCACAGTCTGGCTGTGAGAGAACGAATGCTCTGTTATCTTCTGCCAATTGGCAGGAGGGAGAGGAGTTTGAGTGAGGGGTGTGTGGGGTCTTCCACAATGCTCTTAGCCTTTCAGATGCAGCATGTGTTGTAAATATCTATAATGGAGGGAAGAGAGACCCCAATGATCTTCTCAGCTGACCTCGCTATCCATTGTAGGGTCTCACGATCACAGAAGGTACAATTCTCGAACCAGGCAGTTATACAGCTGCTCAGTGTACTCTCCGCGCACCTTCTGTAGAATGTGGCGAGGATGGGAGTGTCGGAGGAGGGCTTTCCTCGACTTATGCAGAAAGTAGAGGCGCTGCTGGGCTTTCTTGGCTATGGAACTGATGTTGAGGGACCAGGTGAAATTTTCCACCAGATGGACACCAAAAAATTGTTGCTCTTCACGATCTCCACGGGGGAGTCAATGTTCTGTGGACAGTGGTCACTTCGTGCCCTTCTGAAGTCAACAACTATCTCTTTTTATTTTGTCCACCTTCAGAGACAGGTTGGTTCTGCACCAGTCTGTTGGCCACTGCACCTCCTCTCTGCATGTTGACCAGTCATCCCTGCTATTGAGACCCACTACATTCATGTCATCAGTGAACTTGATGATGTGATTCGATCTGTGCATCGCTGCACAGTTGTGTGTCAGCAGTGGACTGAGTAAACAGTCCTGGGGGGACCCCCGTGCTCAGTGTAATGGTGTTGGAGCTGCTGTTCCCAATCCAAACTGAGGTCCCACAGTCAGGAAGTTCAGGATCCAGTTACAAAGGGAGGTATTTAGGCCCTGCAGACTAAGCTTTCCAAACAGGTGCTGAAGAATGATAGTGTTAAATGCAGAACTCAAGTTTATGAACAGTAATCTGACATAGGTGTCTTTCTTCTCCAGGTGGGTGAGGACCAGATGTAAGGTTGTGGAAACAGCATTCATCTGTTGAGTGGTTGGGATGATATGCAAACTGCAAGGTGTCCAGTGAGGGGTGCAGCAGGGTCTTAAAATGATCATCAAGAGCCTCTCAAAACACTTCATATGATGGGTATTAATACAATGGGGCAGTAGTCATTGAGACAGGACACTGAAAACTTATTTGGCACCGGAATGATGATATCGGCCTTGAACCACGTTGGAACTATGGCACAGCTCAGGGAGATGTTGAAGATTACCGTTTCAACATCCGCCAGTAAGTCACAGCATCCTCTGAGCACTCTGCCAGGAATGTTATCTGGTCCGGTAACCTTGCATGGGTTGACTCTGCATAGGGTTTTCCTCACATCATCCATGGTAAGAGACAGCATCTGGTCATGGGGGGGGGGGGGGATGGACATCCTCGCTGCCACATCGTTTCATGCCTCGAACCGTGCATACAAGTTGTTAACTCATCTGGGACTGAGGCATCACCAGCATAAGCAGGTGATGCTGTTCTGGATGCCTTTCCACATGCTCCGCCTATCACCTCTGTCCAGAAAGTGGCTGTGTATTCTGTGTGTGTGCGCACGCTTTGCCTCTTTGATGGCCTGGGTCAGGTTGGTCCTTGCTGATGTTAGGGCTGCCTTGTGATCTGCTCTGGAAGTGGAATCATGGGCCCATGGGCCTTCAGCAGCGAACACAAACTTTGCGGTCATCCATAGCTTCTGATTGGGACAAGAAGTGATGGTCTTGGACACAGTGACGTCGTCAATACACTTGCTAATGTAGCAAATCACTGACACTGTGTACTCCTCTAAGTTGATGGAATCGCCATCGGTTGCTGCCTCCCTGAACACGCGCCATTCAGTGCACTCAAAACAGTCTTGAAGAGCAGAAATGGCTCCTGCTGGGCCAGGTTTTCACCTGCTTCAGATCCAGTTTGACATGTCTGACGAGCAGTCTATATACTGGGATTAGCATAACAGAGATTAGATTAGATTAGGTTAGGTTACCTACAGTATGGAAACAGGCCTGTGGTCTGAGGAGCCGAGGTAGGGCTGGGGCTCTGGCCGGTTTGTGTGGGGGATGTTTGTATAAACCAGATTCAGCGTGTTCTCTCCTCTCGTCACAAAGTCAACATGCCGATGGAATTTAGGGAGCACAGTCTTGAGATTTGCATGGTTGAAATCTCCAGCAACAATAAACAGTCCATCAGGGTGTGCGTTCTGCAATCTGCTAACAGCCCCTACAGTTCAGTGTGCCTCCTTAGCATTAGCACTGGGAGGAATATAAACCCCAACTATAAGGACAGCGGTGAATTCCCGTGGCAATTATTAATGAAAGATACTAATTGCACTGCACAGTAGCATCGTGACACATTATTTATGTTAGTTGAGAAATCTGCTACTGGGTTCTCCACTGCTGTCTACCCAACTGGGAAGGTGATGGGATCTGATGTGGTATCGAGGAATCATTTCTTCAAATAGTCACAACGGTTACTCAAATTTTTCTCTATCTTTGCAAGCTCCCACAGATGCAGTGATGACAGTTTTACATACACAATGAGGAATTACTTCTGTTAGCTCTCATAATATAATAATGAGATGTGGGTAACATGGTTCTGAAGGTTCCAACAGAACTTTATTACAGCTCCTGGTATCCAACTTGAAGGTCACCAGTAGCATATACCAATTTGCTTCTATTAGCACATCATGCTGTGAAGAACTTAGTAAAATGACAGCAGAGACCTTTATAACATTAAGTAACATCTTATAATATTGAGGATATCATGTGTTTATCCCTTAAAAGATATCTTATGTACTGAGAGAAATAATAATATTTCCCTTTTTCTAAATAAAATAAAACCTCAAACAGAGATACATAGTGGTAATAGACTCATATTTCAGTTCAATAATTGAAATAAACAGAATCAGCAATCTAAACATTTTGGAGATTTGACAACTTGTCCTGATCTGGTGAGCATATACTAACTAATATACTAGCCAGATAAACACTGACTACAAGAGCAGGTCAGAGGCCAAGATCCCTGCATTGAGGGGACTAGAATGCAAGAGCAGGGATGGACTGCTGAGGCCATGTAAGGCTCTGGTCAGACCACATTTGGAATATAGTGAACAATTCTGGGTTCTGTTTCTAAAGATAGATATGCTGCCCTTGGACAGGCCCAAGAGGATGTTCACAAGACTGAATGCAGGGATTAAGGGCTTGTCATACAAGTAGTGTTTGAGGACTCTGGGTCTGTACTTGATGAAGTTTAGAAAGTTATGGGGGGGGGATTGGATTTAAACTTAGAATTGAGAGCCCCGGATAGAGTGGGCATGGAGAAGATGTTTCCATTTGTAAGGGAGTGTAGGACCTGAGGGAACAGCCCGAGTGTGAAAGGAAAACCCTTTAGAACTGAGAAATGGAGGAATTTCTTCAGCTAGAGGGTGTCAATCTGTGGAGAGCAGGTCGTTGAGTATATTTAAGACAGAGATGAATAGATACTTGATTAGTAAGTGGATCAAACATTACAGGGTAAAGGCAAGAGAATGGGGTTGAGAAACATATTAGCCATGACCAAATGGTGAACCATTCTCAAATGGGCTTAATTCTGCTCCTATATCTTATGGTCATTCCCAAACCCACAAGATACTGAATCAGTCCATGTCCAAATGGGCTATATCTAAGCTTGAAGGTGACAAGTGGCAAATATCGTTTATGCCTCATACTTGATGTGAAATGGTCATTTCCAACAAGTGAGAATCTAAACAAGAGTTTGCTCAGTGCATCAGACAATTATTCTGTTACCTGCCCTCTATCTGACTTCAAGGTTACATCCTGTACCTTGAGAAGTAACACACTAACAAATGCACTGCGTGTTTACAGTGTTTTACAAGAGAACATTTTTAGTAGCTTATCATATATCCCAAGTGAATTTCATCTCAAATATAGAGGTGTGAAATGGATGATGACAATTACAGAGGTAATGTCTTGTGCTATATATCGGAATAGTTGACTTGCACAGATGACAGGGTTTTAAAACCAAAAACAATGGGTTTTCCATTTTGCAAAAGAAAGGCACCTGGGATCTTTTGCAATGCATCAACTTCCAGATTGTGTCTTTCCTGGGGTTGTAGTATTGCAGTGGGCAAGATTTTGTCAACAAAACTAGCTTGAGAGAGTGGAGATACCCCAATATGATTTTGCTCCACATAAAGGGGTATATTTCTTGAGCTAATCTCTCAGTGGAGATAGCATATTTTCTAAATTTTGCAGAAAAGGTGAGATGAAGTTGAAATATCCAAGGCAACATTATAGATTCTTTTTATCGTGTGGGATGGGCAATTGTTTAACATCCACAATTTTACTTGGATCAGGATGGACTTTATAGGTAAGTCAATGATTATCTGGCTGACAATGACATGTCGTTGCACTGCTGCCATCAGCACTAAAGGTTGTGGTCATGCTCTGCTTTGTCCTGCACGTGACTGTAATAGCTTCACTTATATATCATAATCAGGTCCATTTTCAATAATCCTATCTAAATGGTGGTAGAATAGATCTTGGTTTACTCATACGCCGATGGTTACCTTTGGAACTAGTACTGTTCAGTGGTATCTTACATGTCATGATCCCTTGGAATTTCTGATGAACAGGTTTGTCAAAGTATTTCACACTGTTAAGAAGCAATGAAAATTCAAGTGGTGCAGACCAAAAACACCAAATTTTAGGTAATATTTTAAAATTATGACAAAATTGACCACAGAGAAAAACTCGAGAAACTACTGGTAAATTTTCAAATATGGATTAAATTACTGCTCATTCATAACTAAAAATGCAGTAAAAGCATCCCAATTATTCAACAGTAGCCTTAATTTTCAGAAATGTAACAATGTAAAGGAAGATTTTCACCTGTATTTCTTGCCTTTCCTTTTTGTCAGGGATTGCTCTTGCTGCAGCAGCATGTTTTTCGAAAATCATTCGCTCTTTTTGGAGTCGTTTTAATTCTTCTTTTTTATATTCCTCAAACTGAGATAACTGTTCAGTTTTCTTACGTTCAAAGTCTTCAAATTCTTTTCTGAGGATTAAACATCTTCTATTAATTATTTTTGCCTTCTGTATCACATTTAATTTCAAAATCTAAACCACTGAAGTAACAAAAAAGCCTTCAAATTAGTTAAGTCGGATAATTACAAAAATATTTGTCAATCCACTATATGGCTACTTTTAGTGAACTAGATTAAATGGTTTGAAATGTGGATCAGTAGTGAAGAAATTCCAAATGCCATAGTACAGTTGTCAAATGGTAGATGTTGCAAAGAGATGTATATGGTTATGATATAGTTGCAATTTTGGAGACATTGTTGCAGAGTGGCCAATACTGGGAACTGAACACCCAGGGGTATTCAATATTTTGCAACAGCAGTCACGGAGAAAGATGTAGTTGCACTGTTAGCAAAGGAGAATCATTGCAAAAGCAAGGAAGGACATAAACATGGAAAATCATAACTTGGAATCTGTATGAGTGGAGTTTTGCAACACCAAAAGACAGAAAACATTGGGAAGGGGTTGCCTTATAGGCTCACAAATAAAGCAGTAATAATGCTGTGGAGGAAGATTTCCTGGAGTGTATACATGATGGTTTCTTAGGATTGGTGGTCACTAGTAAGAGGGACGGTATGGGTATAGAAATCTGGGAGGTCTGCAGTACAATTAAAGAAATTAGTGGAGAGCGAGCGAGCAAGGGTGGCAAGAGAGAGAGAGAGGAAGAGATAGAGAAAGAAAAAAAAGAGAGAAAAAGAGAAAAAAAAAGAGAGAAGGTTCTGCGTGGTCTAGCAGTCTTCAATTAGATCAGTTTCCAGGGCCAGATGAAATGTAAGTCATGTATTTGAGTGAAACAAGTAAAGCAATAGCAGGGGCATTTGCAAAAACTTTTCAATTCCACTCTAGCCACAGGAGAAGTACCAGAGTATTAGAGGATAGCAAATTCAGTACTGTTATTCAAGAAAGGAACAAGGAATATTTCAGGAAACTACAAGCCAGTCAGTTTAACCTCAGTTGTGGGCAAACTATTAGAATTCTGAGGGAGAGAATTAATCTGGAATTAGAGAAATTAAACAGGAACAGTCAGCACGGTTTTGTTAAGAGGTGGTCATATCTGACCATCTTGGTTGAATTTTTTAAAGAAGCGACCATATATGTGGATGACAGCAATACTTTTGATGTAATCTACCTGAACCTCAGGTGGAATCCAAGGAAATATGGCAAATTGGATCCACAAGTGGTTAAGTAGCAGGAAGCAAAGAGTGATGGTTGAAGAGTGTTTTTCCAATTGTTCAGTGTTGGGCCTTTGCTGTTTGTCGTCTATATATGTGAGTTAGACTTGAATGTAGGAGGATTGATCAGTAAGATCACTGACCATACAAAAATTGATTGGGTGGTAATCCACATTATTGAGAGGCAAGAGAATATACGATGAATGATAGGTCCCTGGGAAGCACCAAAGACCGCATGCATGTACATCAGTCTCTATCAGGATAGGTGGATAAAATGGTTAAAAAGGCATTTGATATTTGCCTTAATTTGTCAAGGCAAAGTTTATGAATAGGGAGGTCACGCTGGAGTTGTTAAAAAAAGACACTTTGGTTAGTCCACAGGTCGAGTGTTGTATGCAATTCTAAAATCCATGTGATAGGAGGGATATAATAACACTGAAGTGCAGAGATTTACCAGGATGTTGCCTGGGCTGGAGAATTTCTGTCATGGAGAGATTGGACAGATTGGGGTTGCTTTCCTTAGAGCAGAGGAGATTGAGAGGGGATACGATAAGATATATGAAGTTATGAGGGACATAGATAGACTAGACAGAAAGGAACCTTTCCCCTCCATACAGGGAGTAATGATCAGGGTCATAGATTTAAGTTAAGGGGCAGAAGATTTAGAGATGTGAGGAAAATCTTTTTCACCCACAGCTTGTTGGGAATCTGGAACTTCCTGTAAGGGTGATAGAGGCAAAAACCCTCATGATATTTGAGTAGTGTTAAGATATGCATTTGTGATGTCATAGCATTCAAGGCTTTGGGCCAAGTACTGGAAAATGGAATTGGATAGTTAGGGGATTGTTTTCGACTGGCACAGAAATGATATCTATGACTCTATGATTAATATGTCGAGAAACCAACTACAGAGCAGGCTATCCTTGACTAAGTGCTGTGCAATGAAAAATTAATTAACAATCTTGTTTTAAAAGACATGTTAACAGAATAAGCATTAACCTGATTCAACAAAGCCAACATGGGTTTATGAAAAGAAAATCATGCTTAGCTAACCTATAGAGGGAGTGCAACAAAGGTTCTATAGGCTGATACCAGGGATGGCAAGACTGTCACGATTGAAGAATGTATGAGGAGAGCGTCCAGGAGACGTACATGGACAGGAAAGGTTTAGAGGGATATGGGCCATATGCAGGCAAATGAGACTAGTTCAGTGTGGGAAACCTGGTCAGCAGCGTCCAGGAGACGTACATGGACAGGAAAGGTTTAGAGGGATATGGGCCATATGCAGGCAAATGAGACTAGTTCAGTGTGGGAAACCTGGTCAGCATGGACAATTTGAACAAGTTTCTGTGCTGTATGACTCTATGACTGGGTTGACACTAACAAGAGTTGATAAGAATGAGGTGGAGGTGGAGGGGAAAATACATAAAATTCTCACAGGCTAGATAGACATACTAGGTGCAGGATGGATGTTTCCCCTATTTGGGGAGTGTAGACTTAGAGGTCACGATCTCAGGACATGGTTTAAGCCTTTTAGGACGAAGGTGAGGAAACATTTCTTCAGAGACTGATTCACCTTTGGAATTGCTACCACAGAAGGCTATGGGCTAGGACATTGAAAATATTCAAGACAGAGAATGTTAAATTTTCAAATTTGAATAACATCAAAGAGTATCAAGAGAAAATAGGAATGTGGCATTGAAAGAGAGAATCAGCCATGATCACACAGAATGGTGGAGCAGACTTGAATAGCCAAATGCCTACTCCTAGTCTAAATGTTTACAAAATATCTACATTACTACAAGGCAAAAAGATGTAAAGACGATTCATAAATCAAGTGATTAAATTATATTCTATAAAGCTAATATGAATAATGGAAAAACTAACAGATTTGAGACAACGCAGTTGGGAGGTGAAAGGAACAATTAAAAGTGAGATTAGATTCCCTATAGTGTGGAAAGAGGCCCTTCAGCCCAACCAGTCTACCACTGACTCTCCAAAGAGTAACCCACCCAGACCCATTTCCCTCTAACTAATGCACCTAATACTATGGGCAATTTAGCATGGCCAAATCACCTGATCTGCACATCTTTGGATTGAGTGAGGAAACAAGAGCACCCGGAAGAAACCCACGCAGACACGGGGAGGATGTGCAAACTTCACACAGACAGTCACCCAAGGCTGGAAACGAACTTGAGTCCCTGACGCTGTGAGGCAACAGTGCTAACCACGGAGTCATGGTGCCGTGAAGATTAAAATACCTAGTAGATTGCAGACTCAACAGTAACGGCTCTTACAGACAATTTAAAAGTAAAATAACAATTTAAGAACATGTTAGCCCAATCAGCGACAAATAGCGTTATTTGCTTCTGGAGGATAAAAAGATCATAAAGATAAATAAATATTTTGCATAACTGTTGAGAAAGCACAAGGCGGTCCTCAAAGATTTGTTTAGTTGTCAGCCAATAGAATAAAGACAGTTCAAAGGCTCTCAACTAAAAAGCAGTTAACCTTGTTACAATTGGACTTCTAGAGTCAGAGTCATACAGCACAGAAACAGACCCTTCAGTCCAACCAGTCTATGCTGACCATAATCCCAAATTAAACTTGGCCCACTTGCCAGCACTTGGCCCATTTCCTCCAAATCTTTCCTATTCATGAACTTATCCAAATGTCATTAAATGTTGTAATCGTACCTGCATCCACCACTTCCTTTGGAAGTTCATTTTACACACGAACCACACTGTGTTTGAAAAAAATTGCTCATGCCTACTTAAGTATTTCTTCTCTCACCTTATAAACATGCCTCCTAGTTTTGAAATCCTTCATGCTAGAGAAAAGACACCTGCCATTCGCCTTATCTATATCCCTCATGATTTTATAAACCTCTATAACATCACTTCTTGACCTCTACTCTTGTTTCCTCACTCAATCCAAAGATGTGCAGATCACCCTCTCAAGCTTAATAACATCCTTTCTATAACAGGGTAAATAGAACTGGACACTGTATTCCAGAATAGGCCTCAACAACATCCTGTATAACCTCAATATAACATCTCAACTCCTATATTCAAAACGTCTGAGCAATAAAGGCAAGTATGCTAAACATGTTCTTAAACACCCTACCTATATGTGATGCAGGTCAGGCAGCTTCTGAGGAGCAGGAAAATCGACGTGTTCATCAGGAATTCTGATGAAGGGCTGATGTCCGAAACTTCGATTCCCCAGCTCCTCGGATGCTGTCTGACCTGCTGTGCCTTTCCAGCACCACACTCCTGACTCTGATCTCCAGTCCTCACTTTCTCAAACCTATATGTGATGCAAACTTCAAAGCATTATGTACATGAACCCTGAGGTTTCTCCGTTTTACAACACTACCCAGGGCCCTACTTTTAATTGTACAAGTCTTGCTCTTGTTTGTTTTACTATAATGCAATACCTCACGTTTATCCAAATTAAACTATCTGCCACTCTTCAACCTACAGACCCAATTTATCAAGATCCCTTTGTAATCTTAGATAACCTTCTTCACTAGCCATGAAACCACTAATTTTGGTGTTATCCACAAATTTGCCAAACATGCTTTCTGTATTTTCATCTAAATCATTTATATAAATGACAAATGGAATATTGTGTGCAATTCTATCGGGAGGATGTTGTGAAACTTGAAAGGGTTCAGAAAAGATTTACAAGGATGTTGCAGGGTTGGAGCATTTGAGTTATAGGGAGAGGCTGAATAGGCTGAGGCTGTTTTCCCTGAAGCATCAGAGGCTGAGGGGTGACCTTATAGAGGTTTATAAAATAATGAGGGGCATGGATAGGATAAATAGACAAAGTCTTTTCCCTGGGGTGGGGGAATCTAGAACTAGAGGGCATAAGCTTACTGTGAGAGGGGAAAGATATAAAAGAGACCTAAGGGGCAACATTTTCACGTATAGGGTTGTGCGTGTTTGGAATGAGCTGCCAGAGGAAGTGGAGGAGGCTGGTACATTTGCAGCATTTAAAAGGCATCTGGATGGGTATATGAATAGGAAGAGTTTAGATGGATATGGGCCAACTGCTGGCAAATGGGACTAGATTAGGTTAGGATATCCGGTTGGCATGGACGAGTTGGACAGAAGGGTCTGTTTCCGTGCTGTACATTTCTATGGCTATGATAAACTTTGGAACACCACTGGTCACAGGCCTCCAGTCTGAAAAAACAGCTCTCCATCATCACTCTAGAACAAAATCAGATTGATTTCACTTTCAAATTATACTGGATTATTGGAAATACAACTTTTTTGATATTTTAAATGACTGTACAGTAGTTATAGTGAGGCCAGTGCTTGAGGTGTGGAATCCAGAGTCATGAGGCTCTGTAAAAGAGGGTTGCTGGAAATATTAGATTAAATCTTGTACCCTGCAGAATATCTGAAGCACGAAAGAGAAATCAGAATGGATTCTGGAGTGGTGATACAATTTGAATTGCTGCCAGTAAAAGTGAATGTAATTTGAAGGTTTTAAGAATAATGGAACCAGAATCAAATGTAGAATTAAAGTTATTGAAAGTGCTTACTTTGTTTAATTCTTTTTAATATGCAATAAAGTTTGTTATTGTTAAAAAAAAAGTGAAATTTTGTGAAATAATTCTATTGGTTAGTTGTTGAGCATTCCAATTTCAATTTTTAAACTATTAATTGGCCCTAATAGAATCCTAATAAGATACATTGAAAAACAAATAACTGGAAATCCAGATGGTAACAAATGCAGGACTTTATAACACAGTTATGTATTAAAATGTCTCCTCTAATTTAAGTTTAAACAAAATGTTCTAGTGAGACAGATGTGCTCATTCTAAAATCTGCCTGGAAACAGCAGCATGTAGTCTAGCAGTCATGCAGAAAGCAATTCAAACATGTAATGTCGTGCTGCTTGAAAAAGCTAGTGACCGTTTTCACAAAGAAGAAAAGACAGCTGCCCTTCGCAGTCACACAGAGATATGGAGGAAGGGATACAAAAGCAGCTACTCTGTGAAGAGCTTGTACATGAGCAAAGTAACATGTTAATGAGAGTAGATATTGGATTGGATTTGAAACATTTAAGTCTGTTCCCTCTCCACAGCTGCTGTCAGAAACTTTGTATTTATTTCAGATCAATAGCATTTGCAGTAGCTTGCTTTCATTAACATGCTGATGAGACCTGGTTCACTATTCGAAAAGAGAACAGAACAGGATTTTTGGAAATTTAAGAAACATTGTGTGCTAAGGTGAGCCTTGCTGGTTGGTGAAAGCCAGTTCTGGAATACCTCGGGCCAAGAGGAAGGAATTTTCAAAGTACACTGAAAGATTCAACCTGGTATGGCAAGAAGTGAACCTGCTGGCAAGTTGGCTGCAGCTTGGGACTCAATCTTTTATACAACTAATGCATCTGCCTGAAGTTTGGCAGAAAGTAAAACATGCTTTGTTTTGGTTGCATTAATCAATACATTTTAACCTTAATATTTAATAGGCAACTAATATACCAAAGTAATGTTAATCAGTGTTTCCAATCTTGTCTGTAAAAAATTTTAAAACATGCAATTTTGTCCTTTAGTTATTTCAGTCAGTAGTTGGGAATTTTTTTTAAATGCATCAATTTCTCAGGAGATCATAATACAGATTTTTGTTTATAAATGTTTCTCTATCGACTGCTTTCAGTGCTTATCATATTAGCAGTAACATTTTTACTTGTCATGTTAGGAAAATGGATTTTCAACATTCAACCTTCTCCTTTACACACCCAATCATTTTTTATGTCATTCCATTCTAGAGATCTTAAAATTGGGGGTTGCATTTTGATTTTTTTGTCACAAATGGCTTGATTTTTAAAGCAAAGTGTATTCACAACTTTAAAATGTTAATGGAATATGCCTTGAAGCTATTTTCAATAACTGAAAACATCAAGTAGCCTGACTTTAATTGCACCGTTAAGGGGTATTTGGTTCTGAATATTCAGCAAGAGTCGCCTGTGAAATTAAGCAGCATGGCATTACATGTTAGGCTCACCTACTATGTTTACTCTGTTTTAATCTGTTCATGGGGTGTAGATGTTGTGGCTTGATCAACATTTATTATCCATCCCTAACTAGTGGCAAGCTGCTTTCTTGAACTGCTGCCATTTTTGGGGTGTAAATAAAACATGGAACATAGAACTATACAGCGCAGAACAGACCCTGCGGCCCTCGACGTTGCGCCAACCTGTGAACTATTCTCAGCTCGTCTCCCTACACTATCCCATCATCATCCATGTGCTTTTCCAAGATTGTTTAAATCTCCATAATGTGGCGGAGTTGACTACATTGGATGCCCTACCTGCCAACGCCCTTACCACTCTGAGTAAAGAGCCTACCTCTGACATCTGTCTTAAATCTATCACCTCTCAATTTGTAGTTATGCCCCCTCGTACAAGCTAACATCATCATCCTAAGAAAAAGACGTTAACTGTCTACCCTATCTAATCCTCTGATCGTCTTGTATGGGTCTATCAAATCCCCTCTTAACCTTCTTCTTTCCAATGAGAACAGACCCAAGTCTCAAAGCCTTTCCTCATAAGGTCTTCCATCCAGACCAGGCAACATCCTGATAAATCTCCTCTGCACCTTTTCCAATGCTTCCACATCCTTCCCGAAATATGGCGACTAGAACTGTACACAATATTCCAAGTGTGGCCGCATTAGCGTTTTGTATAGTTGCAGCCCACTGTGCTGTTTGGGAGACAGTATGGAATTTTGACACAGCAATAGTGAAAGAACAGCAAAGTCAAAATAGCATGTGGCTTTTTGGAGGAGAATTACAGGTTGCTCCCGTGCATTTACTGCCTTTTGTCTGGTTTTGAAAGAGCAAATTGATTTTGGAAGCTTTAGGACAAGTTACCATGTTTTACTTTCTTTGGTTTTCTATGCAGTTAAAGAATTGTTGAATGTTTTGAGAAAAGAATCTCATTTGTAAAACAAAAGGTAAACATTTCCGGAAGTTAACTGAAGTACTCATATTCACTGCTGACCAAAATTAGATATACAGTTATATGCCTGTGAACACGCTGTTTGGCTTTGTAAACTTAGTAAATACATTTTTATTCAAATTATAAACTAACATCAAAGTTCTATTATTCATAAAGTCTGGTTAGGAACAACTGGGCAATTTTGAGTGTAATTGACTATTCTAATGTGAATCCATAGATTCTACTATCCCCTGCATCACATTGTGCCAACCAAGCCAGCTGCTTTATCCTGGATGGTGTCCATGGTTTATTGGTTTACTTCCAAAAATGTTAGGGGCAATCCCATGGCAGCATGTGCAAAGGTCACAAATATCCAGTTCAGACTTCTAAAGGATACTGTTACACCAAAGTAAGTGACTGTATAGTGAGATGTTGGGGTATGAGTGCCCCAAAATAGGAGATTCACTTATGCAATTGCACCTAAGAAAACCTTACCAAAGACACAATCTTTTAGTAAATAGTAATGTGCAATGTAGTTTGCCCAAGTTACTTGCTTCATTCTATGACATTTTTGAAGGGATAGGAAAATAATTTATCTTTATTTCACCATCAGGTCATGGAGAAAGTCGTATTGTAACAATGCTCTCTGCTGTAAGAATTAACCACATACACATACCTAAGGTCCACCATGGCTTTTTCTCTATCATTTCGGAGTTGGGCCAATGTAGCATTTTCTGCTCGAAATTGGTCAATTTCATGTTCTAATTCTGCCAGTTTATCCTTCAGTAACTTGGACTGGATACCAGCACCTAGAAAACAGCACAAAATGTACTTAAAATGAAAGCTGTAAAAAATAAAGAGCAAACACAATTCTTACTGTTGCCTAAAAGACAACTTATGAAATTAAGAAAATTGTGAAGAGGAAAGAGGGCAAAGTCGCACAGAATCCTCCTAATTATTCCCCAAAAGGTCAGTGAAACACACACTAAAACCATAGCAAACATTTACAAGTATCAATACTATTTTCCTTGAGGCTCCGAACTCTTCAAGTGCAGCTATTGTGAGCAAGCTAACAGTCAAAACAGTCGCCCAGTCACTCCCCAGTATTCCGAGAAAACAAAAATACAACTTTTTTCCAAAAAAGTTGCTACATTTTCAAACAGTATTTTCCACTCAACCTAGCAACTATTCCCTGCACAACTTTGCTCATGCTGCTCTCCAACTTTAGTTACATTCTCCCTTGAAGCTTTACAATATACACTGGCCAATCTGATTTCTAATACAAGAACTTAAGAAACAGAATCAAAATTGCACCATTCTGGACTTTGAGACTGCTCCACCAATCAGTAAAATCATGATGTATCCGAGGTGTATCAGCCAAGCTGTCTTCATTGCTCAGTCCTTTGAGTATAGGAGTTGGAAAGTCATGTTGAGGTTGTACAGGACATTGGTGAGGCCTCTTCTAGAATACGTATCCATTCTGGTTACCTTATTAGTGGAAGGATAATATTAAGCTGGAGATTTGACTTATAAAGAAAGGCTGGAGAGACTAGGACTTTTTCCCAGTGGAGCACAGCCTTCTGCAAATTTATAAAATCATGACGTGTTTGGATAGAGTTAATGGTACTTGTCTTTTCCCTCAGATAGGGGATTTCAAGACTAGGGGGCACCTTTTTAAGGTGAGAGGTTGAGAGATTTAAAAAGACATGAGGTGCAAATTTCTTTCACACAGGTAGTGGTTTGCGTGTGAAATGAACTTCCTGAGGAAGTGGTGGTTGTGGGTACAATTACAACTTGTTAAAGACTTTGATGAGTACTTGAATAGGAAAAGTTTGGAGAAATATGGGCCAGAAGCAGACAGGTAGGCCTATTTTAGTTTTAGATTATGTTTGGCATGGACTGGTTTGATGTGCTATATGACTCTATATCACAATATCCCCTTATCATTTTATATCCAAAAATCTAACATTCTTTAAAATGAATATTAAGGAATGAAATGACTGAAACTACAAATCCGAGGCAGAAAATCACAAAGATAATTATATAGGCCTTTAGCGCCAGAACTTTCTCACCTCAGTCTGAACTGGACAATATTTTATTCTGAGACTAAGACCGTGTTCTCGATTTCCAGATAGAAAATCATCTATCCAACATGAGTCCCTTTAGATTTTAAATATTTCAACGAGATCACTACTCATTCTTCTACATGCTGTGGAGCACAGACCTAGAGAAACACCCCATACCAAGAATCTGCTTTATCAAATATTGTGGCATTCCCTCCAAAGTATATCTTTCTTTAGGTATGAAAACTAAAACTATACACAGTATTCCATAAAATGATCTCATCAAGGACTTACCATCAGCAGGAAGATTTTGTAGACATTATAGTCCAAACCCTTTGTGCTAACGTACCATTTGCTTTCCTAATTGCTTGATGTACATGTTGACTTTCTGTGATTCATGCTGATGCTGTAATCATAGTCTAAATGCTCTATTATATCACATTCCTGAGAATAGAGTTGAGCATTTTCACTACACTAGCAGCCTAACTAGCCAATAGTTCTGCTTTTTAAAATAGCAGCGTTACTTTTGCTGCCTTCTAATCCAGAGGGGCTGTTCTGGAAGATCATAAACAATACATTCATGATCTTTGGCAGCTAAGTCTTTTAAAATCCTAGGGTAGAAGAAATTAGGTACAAGAAATTTGTTGGCCACAGCCCCAATCTCTAGATTTTTCTTCATTAATACCAATTTCTATAAGGTCACCACTCACAAACCTCTTTCTTACTTCTTTATTAGCTCCATTCAAACAAATTCAACATGAATTTTTAAAATCCAAGATTCTCTCTCTCTCTCTACTGTCTTTACCCAATCATTTAGTATTGGTGAAACTCTGACCCTTTTTCTATTTTGACTAACTCTTCTAAAAGGCATTCCAAATTATTGAATCCCAACTTTACTCATACTGCAGCCACATAGCCCTGGTGGTTATTAGAAATCTATAGTATAAACTCATCCATTCGTGAAATTTTGTACATTCAATATAGTGCATTGGCTTTGATGGTTTTACATTTTCCCCTGATAGCACCTTAGTCAGTAATACCCCATAATCTTTAAGCTCCCTGTCCCTTCCTAACACATTGACTACTTGCATCCAGTCTTAACATTTTAATTACTTTATGTAATAAAAACAAAAACATCAAAAACTTAATAATTTTTGCACATTAAAAATCATGTAAATTATGAGAAATATGATTGTAGTGAGTGTCATTAATGACAATGAACAAAGCAAAAAAAAAAAAGGCCCATTGTGCTCCTAACTCGCATTTTCTGTCCTGTTGGGCTTTTGTATTTCTTTTCTAAACAGCCCCTATTGCATAATTCTTGTCTATCTGCCTTCCTATCTCTTGTTCTGCTAAATGTGTGTGTTTCCTTATTTATTTATTCCCTGCTTTTAGATGAGTGAAGAAATGGTGGTGAAGTGACACAAAGTGCTGCGACCTACCTCTGCAGTGAAACTTCAAATAATCAATAACTACCTCTCAATTCACAACCAAATGTCTTTGTCTGTTCTTGTATGGTTCTCAGTCCAGTTCTGACATCTTCAACCTACTATTATTTGACTACTTCTGCTCTAATGTCGAATACCATTCTTGCTGTTTAGACTCTACTGCAAATCCGGTGGTTCCATTTATTCAATTTTTCCTCTATCCTTCAACTCAATTTCTGTTCCTTAATTAGAGATGCTAAGAGATATAGGATAATACATTTGCCTATCTCCCCTCTTTCTGGTATACCTCCATTTGTAATCTCTCTGCAATTCTCCCACCTGCACTCCATTTACCACATCACAGTTATGGAAACCTAATGTTAGCACTGAGCTGGGTACAGTTAATTAATGTTCTAAATATGTAAAGGAGGTATTAAAAGCAAATTTCCAGAACTCAGGAGGTAGAGATGACAACATGCAGGACAGAAACTGGGTGAGATTGGGATTAAGCGGTACATAGGTTAATCACCTTTATATATTCCCCTGTTCTCACAAGAGGTTGAATCAGTTCGGGTTAGTTAGTTAGTTAGTTAGTTAGTTAAAGGTTAATTTTTCAAAAACTATTGCCAGTAATAATAAAAAGCTATGTAGGCACAGAGGCAGAATAAGGAATGGAAACATGGACAACCAACGATAGGAAAGCAAGTAATGATGGACAGGGAGCAGGGCTACATAACTAGCAAAGATAATGGAGGGCTTGAATGAAACTTGGACAATGCTGTGTACACTTGGGAAAAGAGTAGACTACACCAGGACAACTGGACAATATATGGTGGGAATTGACTAGATAGGTTTTCAATGTGTGACTGGATGGGTGTATAAACCTGAAGTACAACTTTCCCAGGTTGGTTCTATGCTAATGCTCGCTCTCCCTTTGCTTGCATGAATAAGCGATTATTCTGATTCTGAATCTCCTGGCAGTTTGTCAAGTTGAACAACAAGCAGCATTTCACCTCCAGCTTCATTCCTACAAACTTTTCGTCATCCCAGACTGACTGCCTCTTCCAACAGTACACAAAATATTTGTTATTTTTAAAGTGCTTAAAAAGGAAGTCAGGATTTAATATTTAAAATTAATAGAATTATATTTTTTAAATCCTGCTCTCTGCCATTGAAGGTTGGCCATACCAGCTCAAGCCCAACAGAAATACTGAGCTCTCCAGTATGCAACAAGCTTTCTCAAATTCTTAACAATGAAAACATACATCGATTTCACTTTCATTTAAGAAATATAATGTATATAGATATTATACCTATTGGTTTATCATTCACAGCTTTAAACTTTTGTTCCAGTCCTTGATCAGATCCAGACTCATTCTTGGTTTTCAGTGAAGGAAACAATCTCTTTATCAAATCAGAGACTGGGGGTGATTCTGTGGCTTTGTCCATGTTCTTTTCACCCACAACATCTCCTTTCTTAGCAGAAGCAACTTTTCTTTGCATAATTTTATCCTCATTAGTTTTTCCAGAAGAGAAACATCCATCTAATACAGAAGAATTAACAGACTCTGCTGAGTTATCTTCGTGGTTAATTAATCCACTTTCATCTAGGTCAGCCCATGTTTGTTCATCATCAAAATCAACATGCTCTTGATGGCAAGTTGAACTGATTTTGCATCTCGAATTGGAGAGAGATGAATCTTGTTTCTGGCTCAACAAAATCTTCTTGTTTTCTATTACAGTAGACATTTCAATATCAACATCAGATGACGAGGAGGAGGAGGACAAGTCAAGATCTGTATCCATATTCTTGTCTTTACTGAGAATATCTGTTGGCTTTTTTCTACATTTAGATTTAGGATCATCTTCTTTGTCACTGCTGCAGATCACAGACTGTTTCCTCATTGTTTTTTCATTTGTCAAGGTGGAATCAAGGTCATCAATTTCAGAATCCAAAGTGGTATTACAACTGCTAAATTCATCCTCTACAGGATCACAGTCAACAGTTTTGAATGCTACTTTATCACTGGTTGGTAAGCCAATAACAGTTTTCCCATTTTCTTTTACCCTATTCCTATGTTCTAAAATATTATGACTTTTAAGATTATCATCTACCTCGAAATCTGTATTCCCACAATTCACTGGCTCACTTGAATTTTCAAAGGTTTTGTGTTGGTCAGATTTGATTGGGGTAGATGACAATCTGCGACATTCATTGTTCTGCCAGTTACCCTGTATCATTTTTTGTACAAAGGATGAATTACTAGAGAAGGAAAGTTCTTCAGCCGCCTCCTCCAGAAATTCAAATTCATTCAATTCTATATTTTCTTTCTCTTTTTCCTTGTTCCACTTGTCCAAATTTTTCTGAAATGATGTTTCAAGTGTATGTTCATGCCCAGTTGCTTCTTTACTACTTGGCTGTGTAGGAACAACATGTTCATTTGTCTGAAATTTCTCACCATTATGAACCGCTATTGGTCTATGTGAAGTGACAGTGCTCTGTCCAGTTTGTTTTGATGCACTCTGTTCATATTTCTGAACCATGTTTGCACACTCAGTTTTAATAGTTTTAGGGATATTTTGAATTTTACCAACTAATGTAGTTTTTTTTCTGTCAGCCTGCATTTTCAGAGGTGACTGGGAGGAATTTTCTCCTTTACAATTATCCAAAGCAGTTAACTTTTTAACACGCAAAGCAGAGTTGTTCTTTCCTTTACTATTTGCTGCTGGATTGTTGATGAGCCCAGCTGAGCTTCTGAAATGGTTTTCTTTGTTTAACATTGTAAATTTGCACTGCAATTTTTGATGTGTTGTGCTCACTGAACTTTGAGAACCTGCTGCCGGTTGATTCGTTAGGTTTGATTCCTTATCAGTTATTTTCTTGGATGTCAAATATCTTGAATTAACTTTTGAGAATCTTGCTAGGCCTTCGCCACACTTTAGAAACTTCCTCTTTTGATGGCCTTTGTCCTTTAAAAACATAGAAGTATGTAGTAATTAAGAATTTAGTGACAGTTTTGAAATAGTTTTAAAAATTTATAACGTTACCTTGATGCGTTAAAATCATTCAAACAAAACCCTACTTTCACACTTTCTAATAAAGTAGTGTTGGCTTCAAAGAATACTACAAACTGTATTCCCAGACCCATTCTCAAAATTTGGAAGATAAAGGGGTGTGGTTGGAAGTAGTAATGTTGGCCCAAAATTCAATGGAGCATTTTGTTTGTGCTGAAAAATCCTGCCTGTGTCAGCAGATAATGAGAAGACTAGGACATGAAAAGCAGGAGTGACAGTCTAACTCCTTCATTAATGAGATTTAAAGACACAGACAAAAAGAACAGAAGGAAATAGGGTTAAATTAAACAGATGATAGTAAAGAGAAGGAAAGACTGGATTAAAAGTATGGCAGAGGGTCTCAAGACAAATAGGTCAAGATAAGGAAAAAAATTCTCCACTCAGAGGACTGTGATGTTTTGTCATTCGCTAATCTAGAGGGCTGTAGATCCTCACCAAGTAGATTCAATACAGAATTGCACTGATACTTCGACATAAAGGCGTGTGGGGATTATTCTGGGAAGTGGAGTTGATGTTGATGCCCTACCATCCTCTGAATTACAAATATACGAAGACTTTGCTTCTACTGCCTTCTGAGGTACAGGGTTCCAAAGAATAAATAACTCATATCGACAAGCTAATGGATCATAAGAGAGACATAAGAAGAACAGAATAAAAGCAATATCTGGGATAGCAGAACTCGCTGGGATGGGGTGGGGGGGGGGGGAAGAAAGAAAATCAGGACTCAGGTTGGAGGGCAGAATTGGGAGGGGGAAGAGGGAACAACACAGGAAAAGGAGTGAGAAGGGGAAGGAGGTGGGTGAGAGAGGAGGCCTCCCAGCTCCTAGGCCCTCTTTGTAGCCCATTTCATGCTAACCACAGCTCCTGGATCAATCCTCTGGTTGTCAACATGCCTCCCCACAGTTCCAGTGTCATCAGACACTGCCTTAGTATTTCGTCCACTCCCTTGTTTTTCCCACCCTTTGTGATTTTTGTTATCATGAACGTGCCCGTGGTGGGCAGTTAGTTATTTGGGTAATTGGATATTTATTGGTAGGTTTTTCAAAATATGAAAAGAGCTGGGTTCATGCCCTTTGTATGCAAGCAGTGTGTGAGATTTGTTAATTGTGTTTTTGTTAATTTGGCGTGGGCTGATATATAATAGGAGTCGGGTTCTTGCCCAGTGAGGCATTATCTTCTAGACAGCAAAAAACGTACAGAAGGAAAAGGTGGAAACGGACACTTGTGATAAATAGCATTCACAATAAAACCCTTGCAAATCTTTTGGAAAAAAAAGTGTTCCTACTTAACTTAATATATGATTATTGATCTATCAAACAAAGGACTTCATAGAGAACTCCCCAACTCTTCTTGGGAGCAATGTTGTTAAATCTTAGTGTACCTGGGGGCAGTTGAGGCCTTAGTTTAATGGTTCATTTGAAAGACAACACCTCTGTTACAGTATTGACTGAAAGGTTAGTCTAAATTTTGTGCCTGAATCTCTGGAGTGAATGTTGATCCAATACAATGGCAGAATGACAACCTTCTGTGCCATAAACAATCCTACATTTCGAATCTACAACTTCTAGTACAGAGATGGAGAATGCAAACAGCTTCCCAATGGAGCCATTTTGAAATCTGATAATTAATTTGAATAACTTAAGTAGTAGCAAATGATTTCTAATGTTTCTATAGTTTATGGCATTTCACAAATCTCAAACTGCATGTTTAACTTAATGCATTTTAGATTTATTGTTCCAAACACAAACCTGTGGCTGATTCAATTTAAGTTGCTGTTGTTTCAACCTCTCTTCTTCCATTTGCATCTGTTTCTCCAAGTATTCTTCATAAGTTTCCTTCCTTATACCTACTCCTGGTTTAATTGGTCTATGAAGAATATTAACAAGAGCAGTTTTGTTTTAATTCCTTTAGTTTAATCACAGTTCAATAATCTTTGCATTTGAAGTGTTGTGTATCAAGGCAGATATAAGATATTAATACAAAATTGTTATATATACTTTCATAAACATTTCAATCCATCACAAAGCATACAATTGTTTTAGATTGTATTAATAATTACAGAATATTTTATAAATTAGGTTTTTGCTAATCATTTGTTAATATGGGTAACTAAAGTAACCCTTTATTTGAATATATTGGCAGTTCCCCAGATTGTGGAGTCAGTTTGCAAGTTGATTTGTACTCAAATTGGAATACACTATCACATTCTTAAGTAAAAGCTTTCATAGGTTAGATGTACATAAATCAGGGAGCCTCAGTGTTCATTATGAGAGTTCCAATCTTTCATTTACCTTTCCTCTAAAGCTGTAAAGGATAGAGGATCTTTATGATCAAGTTTTTCAGATGGAGATGGAAAGAAAGATGTACTTGTACAATCTTTATTTCCTTGATGTGTGTCTGAAGGTTCATCTGAAAATGAACATCCTGAATTTGGTTCATCCTGGACTTCGTTCTCACCTACAAAAGATTTTTGTTTTCAAAAATTAGGAACGCAGATTTTGTAGGTACTCACATTACTAACTTTGTATCCTGTACTTCTGTTTTTTTGTGCTAACAAGGCTGAAATACAGTACTGTCAGACTTAATTTGCAATATTTTGAACTACTTCATGAGGTAGTGTCATACTAGTGAGAGTGAGAGTGTGTCATGTCTTTTTGTGGCTAGTTGATGTTCATATATCCTGTTGGCTAGTCTTCTGCCTGTTTGTCCAATGTAGTGTTTGTTACAGTTTTTGCAAGGTATTTTGTAAATGACATTAGTTGTGCTTGCTGTCTGCATAGGGTTCTTCAAGTTCATAAGCTGATGTTTTAGTGTGTTGGTGGGTTTGTGGGCTACCATGATGCCTCTTGGCTCAGACATCTTGGCACAAAAAGACATGACCCACTCTCACTAGTATCCTTACATACAGATGAGGAAGGACACTACTTCGATTGGGACAATACATCCATCCTAGGATAAGCCAAACAGAGACATGTGCGAGAATTTCGAGGTGTAGCACTCCAACCGGAACTCTATCAACAAACACATTGACTTGGATGCCATTTACCACCTCCTGAGTAAAAGATCAAGAGTGGATGGAATGAGCTGCCAGAGGATATGGTGGAGGCTGGTATAATTACAACATTTAAGAGGCATTTGGATGGGTATATGGATAGGAAAGGTTTGGAGGGCCAGATGCTGGCAGGTGGGACTAGATTAGGTTGGGATATCTGATTGGCATGGACAGGTTGGACTGAAGGGTCTGTTTCCATGCTGTACATCTCTATAACTCCAAATGACATCACCACAGGAAATGACATCACCAACCCAAGGAAACCAAAACACAAATAAAAAGCAGGCCATACCACCAGTGCTTCAGAGGCTCAATAATGATGTTACCTAGTATGGTGACGAAACGTCTGAAAATGAACCTTCCAGCTCAGCAAGCAAGCTTACTTCGAGAACCTCAACCTGAGCTTCAAATCTTCTCAAAGAATTTTCACTTATAACACATCATACCTCTCAAATATCCAAAAGAATTATATTATGTTTCATGCAAATAAGTATAGGAGCCAATTTATGCACAAGATCCCACAAACTACAAAAATGTCATTTGTCCATTGATGATCTTGTTAGAGAAAGGAATTTTAAAAATTCATTCAGGGAATGTGGGCTTCACTGATTGATGAATGGGCAGAAATGCTGATTCATTCTCCTTGAAAAGATGATGATGAGCTGCCTTCTTGGACCACAGCAGTCTACTTGATGTAGGTACATCCATACTGCTATTGGTGAAGGAGTTTGAGGTTTTTGACCCAGCACCAAAAGGAACAACAAAATGTACTTCCGAGTCATGACAATGAGTAGCTTGGAGAGGAACTTGCATTTGCTGACATTGTTCTTCAATATGTTAGCGGTCGAGGGTTTAGAAGGAGCTGTCCAACAAGCCTTGATGAATTTCTGCAATTCACCTTACAAATGAAACACACATATTCTACTGTGTGTTAGAACATAGAACACTGAGTCCCTACAGTGTGGAAACAGGCCCTTCGGCCCAGCAAGTCCACACTGATCCTCCAAAGAGTAACCCACCCAGACCCATTCCCCTATTACTCTACATTTTGCCTGACTAATGCATCTAACTTACACATCCCTGAACACTATGGACAATTTAGCATGACCAATTCACCTATGCGGCACATTTTCGGACTGTGGGAGGAAGCTGGAGCATCCGGAGGAAACCCACGCAGACACTGGGAGAATGTGCAAACTCCACACAGACACAGTTGCCCGAGGTTGGAATTAAACCCCAGTCCATGGCGCTGTGAGCCACTATGCCGCCCCGTGTTAGTGGTGGAGGAAGTGAGTGTTTGAGAATGGGTTGCCAATGAATTGGACTGCCTTGTCCTGGATGGTGTTTAACTTTTCGAATATTGATGAAGCTACTCTTACCCAGGCAAGCGAGGAGCATTCCATTATACTCCTAACTCATGCCTTACAGACTTGCCTTGAGGAGTCAGATGGTGTGTTACTCACTATCTTCTTGGAGATGGTAACTTCCAGGAACTTGCATGTTGTATCTGTTACATGGCACTAATTAGACAAGCCTAGATATTGTCCAGGTAGTTTTTTGGACACGGAGTGCTTCAGTATGTAAGGGGTCACGGATAGTGGTGAACATTGTGCAATCATCAGAAAACATTCCCACTTCTGAACTAATTTTGGAGGGAAGGTCATTGGTGAAGCAGCTGAAACTGGTTTGGCCTACAGCAGGAGAGCGCGTGAGAGCACATGAGAGCAGATCACACAAAACATCTTGTCCTCCCCATTAGTATCAGCATTTCACAGGGACCATTCCCTTCATGACTACTCTGGTCCACTCTTCCATTGTCCCCAACACATCCATTACTCCACCATGGGGACTTGCCTACAAATCATAGAAGGTATACACCTACAGATTCACGTCTTCCCTCCTCACTATCAATGGCCCCAATCAGCTTACATAGGAAGCAGCATTTTATTTGTACTTCTTTCAATTTTGTCTACTGTAATTGCTGGTCAACAGTCTCCTTCAGATCAAATGTGGATCAGGTGACCATTTTGTGGAACACCTCTACTCCAGCTGTAGGAATGACCCCAACCTTATCATTGCTTGCTATTTTAATAAGCCATGTTGCTTCCAGACTAATATTTCCATGACCATCTAAAGTGCTCCAAAAAAGCTCAACACTAGCTAGAGGGACAGAACCCATATTTTCTGTTCAGACACTTTTCAGCTTCTAGGATTCAATACTGAGGGGTACAACTTCAGAATTTGACCACAATACTCAATTTTTCTACCATCTACACCCTTCCCAGAAATGTAGTATTTGTAATGTTTTGGCTTTGCTATTAGCAGAGCAGAACCATTTTCTCCTTTTCACATGAATGTGTACACTTGTTTTACATATATCTTTACTAACATTACCACTACTTTGTCCTTTGGTCCCAGCATCCTCAGTGTGTTCCACTACTACCTCCACCCCATCTATCAACTGCAGAGGGAAAAAAAAAATCACCATTTTCTGGTTCCTTTCAGTTCTGAAGAGAGATGGCACGCTGGCTCAGTGATTAGCATTGCTGCCTCACAGCACCAGGGTCCCAGGTTCGATTCCTGCCTTGGGCGACTATCTGTGTGGAGTTTGCACATTCTCCCAGTGTCTGCATGGGTTTCCTCAGGGTGCTCCGGTTTCCTCCCATAATCCAAAGATGTGCAGGTTAGGTGAATTGGCCATGCTAAATTGCCCATTGTGTTAGCTGTATTAGAGGGAACTGGGTCTGGGTGGGTTACTCTTCGGAGGGTCGGTGTGGACTTGTTGGGCCGAAGGGCCTGTTTCCACACTGTAAGGAATCTAATCTAATCATACCAGATTTGAAACATTAACTCTTTCTCACTTCACAGAAGCTGCCCAATCTGCTGAGTGTCTCCAGCATTTTGTTTTTATTCCCAATGCATTACCTGGGTTTCTGGGTTACTAGGAGAAAGTGAGGACTGCAGATGCTGGAGATCAGAGCTGAAAATGTGTTGCTGGAAAAGCGCAGCAGGTCAGGCAGCATCCAAGGAGCAGAAGAATCGACGTTTCGGGCATGAGCCCTTCTTCAGGAAGCCCTTCTTCGTTTCTGGGTTACTAGCACAGTAAGATTATCTAATTTTGGTGTTGCATGAATTGTTTTATCGATTTACAGATTAAGTTTTGAATTCTGTTGGTCATGTCTGAAATTATAAATGTAAGGAAGCTGGCTTAATGTCACTGAGAGGCATTTTCCTAGGGAGCTGTCATTGTTTCCCTGCTGTTGGGCAAGAAACCAGCAAAATTCTGCACTTTTTCTAAATAATGCAATACAGTTGTGTAACTCTGATTCTGATCATCAACTATGTTACAGCCCTGAGTACTGAACAAAAGTAGTCAGTTTACTTAAATAAGTTTGTAATCTGCAGTCTTCTGAATCAGAGGTGTGAACAAACAGCTGAACAAAACTGACACTTGGAAATGTTGTTCTTTGGCAACATCTATTTTCAGTCTATTAATATTCAACGCAACAATAGTTTCAATACTATTTCACCTTTGAAAATATATAATTTCTCACATCTGTATAAATATTCCAAAGTGAAATTTTATTGCAAGTTATTGCTATATTTGCTTACCCTCATCATTCTCTTGCTTAGTATGCTCTGGACTTTGCTCGACAGCTTTAACAGGATGTTGTTCTTCCATATTTTGCAATTTACTTGACGTTTCTGGAAAAGAGAATGGAGGATGGAAGATTTAAAAATTCAAAGACAGAAGCATTTTTCTCAACAGTAATAACTTGATAAAAGTTACACTTGTAACTACCTTTTCTAAAATAATAACAAATGACACCCAGCTGCACAGAATAAGACAGACATTAAAGAAGCTGCATTATACATGTTATTTCACGGTTTATTTCAGTTGTACATTTTCTATTATTGCAAACAGCTGAACAAAACTGACACTTGGAAATGTCGTTCTTTGGCAACATCTATTTTCATCTGGGACATTCAGTGACATTAAGCCAGTCTTCCTTACATTTATTAATTCCAGACATGACCAGCAGAATTCAAAACTTAACCTGTGGATTGATAAAACAAGTCACACTACACCATAACTGGATAATCTCAAACATTTTTGTGTTTAACAAATTTGATAAAGGTCTCTATAAGGCTTCAGTTCCATTTCAATTCGTCCAAAGGCTGAGCCTTCCGCAATGAGAGCTCAATCACATACTGCTGACAAATGCGGAGTTCAGCATCAGAACCAATTGCAGCACAAAAATCATTTCACCATGTTTACACCAACTTGCAGAAGCTGAAGTACTTGGTATCTATTGTCCTGACCTAGTGGACCTTTCCACAGGATAGATACAATGTTTGACACAGAGAGACTTTCAAAATCTACTTTCAGTGTATATTCTATTAAGATCTCCATTGTGGGGTCTTATTCTAATATTCCAAGTTTCAGCCATGCTTACAATAAAGTCAAGAGATCTGGAATCAATTTAAGGGGAGGTGATGGCCTAGAGATATTACCACTAAACAGTTAATCCAGAATCTGAGGTAACATCTGGGGACCCAGGTTCAAGTCCTGCCATGGCAGATAGTGGAATTTAATTCTAATATATTTTTTAAAAATTGGAATTAGGAATTTAATGGTGACTGTGAAGCAACCGATTTTGGAAAGTCCGATCTGATTCGTTAATGCCCATGAGGGAAGAAAACTGCTGCCCTTATCTGGTCTGGTGTACATGTCATTCCAGACCCACAGCAATGTGGTTGACTCTTAACTGCCCTCTAGCAGTTAGGGGCAGACAATAAATGCTAGCTTAGCCAGTGATGCCTGCATCCTGTGAACCAATGAAAAGGTGGAGTAGGAATGACAGCAATTGGCCATTATACTCAGGATCATGGCATCTTGTTCAAAACTTAGCCAATGCCTTGAGCACAGTCAATTTCCTGTTTTAAAAACTTAAACAAGTTTGGCAGTTAACTTTATCGTGGCAGCGAATCTACCGATCAGCATATTCATCTCATACAGTATAAATGTTTTTCTCCCTTTACTTTGATATTTCTTGTGAGTTGTCCTGATGAATGCAAGATAAAAAGTTTTAACAAAATTGGCATTTTCAGCAAAATTACAATTCAGTATTATTTAATAAATTACTGATGTTTATGGCACAGGTATAAGATGATGGCTTTTAAAGACAAGAACATGCAAACAGGTTACTGAAGGTGTCTAGTTCTTCTCATTCTACTTGTTGTTCCCAAGGTTGTGCATTTATAATTGAATCCTAGATTACTTTTACTAAGTGGAGTTGCAACAATATTAAGGTAATGCATTGTAATCTCCAACTCAGAACTAAGCCCTGGTGTTAGAAATTTCCCCATATCTAACGATTCATGGGGCAAAGCATGTCCTTATCCCTGTTCCCTGTAGTTTTTCCTGCATCAGGTCACCAGCCAAACATGACTAGCCAGGCGAGGTCTCACTCTTACCAACCACCATGGCTGTGTCAGAATGATTTACTGGTTGGTAACTAATACTTGACCATGTTATGAACACATCTTCCACAGACATCAAGTTGTGGAGTGGAGTCGAATGTGGACCTTCTGGTTGAGGGTCAGGGACACTACCAACTGTGCAACAAGATAGTCTCCGAAGTCTTATCAGAATTAAAAAGAATAACTTTAATCTGTAAATAGTGACTGCTAGAAGAGTAAAATAGGTTGATCGATTTAACCAAAGTCAGAAAATAAAAGAGGAATTCCAGACGAAAATCACTGAATGGGCTAATTATTTGGCAATACTACACAAATAACATACTACATTGATGTCAATTTTGTATAAGCATAATAAAATACCAAGTAGCAATTTTACAATCGGAAAGCACTTGCATTGATCTGTTTTATACACAAAGTTGAAAAGAAATTATGCAACATAATTAATAAATCTATGCATAATAAAAATCTCATGTTTGGAAACAACCTCTGTATACAGCCCCTAATATCCTATTATCATTTCTTTGCACCTACTTTTTCCTTTGTAAATTGCTATAGTTAATTATGTTTGAATCTCGCCTGTATGAACTTGTTATCTTGCATATATGCCATCTGGCCACAGGTTAAACATAATTCTAATCTATGAACAGCTTCACATTTTTCCTTCTCAGAGTTTCAGGTTTTCATTTGTTTTTACAGATCAATTTTTCCTCAGAATTGCTGAAAAAGAGATATGTTTAAGAGGCTTCTTCTCTAACTTTCATCAGGACAGATGCAAGAACACAAACTTTCAAAGGAAGTAACAATTTCTGCTGCATGATAAAAATATGCTTTTCGATTTGAAAGTTGACACTGATATGTTGAGTTGCTGTCATTAAATATTTGCCAGAGAACTACTGTTCCCCATGCTTTTTCTAAAAGTTCGCTCATGGGATGTGGTGTGTCGCTGGTTGAGCCAACATTTATTGCCCATTCCTAGTTGCCCTTGAGAAAGTTGAACTGAGGTGCCTTTTCAGACTGCTACAGTCCTTGTCGTATAGGTAAACCCACAATATCACGAGGAAAGGAATTCCAAGACTTTGAAAAAGTGAGACTAAAGGAACAGCAATATATTTCCAAGTCAGAAAGGTGAGCAGTTTGAAGAAGAACTTGCAGTTGGTGTTCTCATGTGTCTGCTGTCCTTGTCCTTCTAGATGGATGTGGCTGGATTGCAGAGCTTGGATCGACTTAGTTGTGGAATTGCTTCACTCTGCTATCACTTGCTGCTTACATTGTTTGACACACAAGGAACCCTATTGTGTAACTTCACCAGGCTGACACCTCAATAGAAATGCATGGATGTACCTTTGTCCTGTGAGGACAGGTCCATGCTTATGGATATGTTGCTTTAACAAGAATAAGCGAACCACATTGCAAGCCTGACTGATAATCTTATGTTGCTTAGTACATAATTCTTAGCTCACTGACTCCTTTACATTTCCTGTCCAATTTCAGAATCACATCTAATGATAGACATTATAACTTGAGGTTTGCAAGCATGGGCTAGGGGAATAAGATCAGTAACTTGCCTATTGTGAATAGCTGATGAGAAGTGTCATTTAACATGATCTCTAGCTGTTAGAATGTGCAGCTTGGGTATCTAGCTTCACAGAAACAGGAAATTTCAGATACATTCCCCATTCGTATAGAGGAAGAATGTCTTTTTTGGCTTGATGGCAGCAATCCTATTTGCATCATGCACATAGTTAATGATTGAAATGGTTTGCTTCACTTTCAGAAACACCTATTTCTTTTAGATTTTTTTGCATTATAATAATTACAACTTTATTTTAATTTAATTACTTTAAACTTCTGCACAGTCTTCCACCTTATAGCCTAATCTGGCCACCAAGATTCTAAATTCTGCAGCTTTTTTTTTAAAAGAAATAAGGCAGGGTAGGTGACTGAGGTGTCACTGGGGGAACACTTTGGAGCCAACGACCATAATTCTATTAGATTTAAAATAGCGATAGAAAGGATAGACCAGTTCTAAAAGTTGAAGTTCTAAATTGGAGAAAATATTAGGCAAGAATTGACGGTATTAGACAAGAATTTTCAAAGCTGATTGGGGGCAGATGTTCGCAGGTAAAGGGACAACTGGAAAATGCGAAGCCTTCAGAAATGGGATAACAAGAATCCAGAGAAAGTATATTCCTGTTAGGGTGTAAGAAATGATTGGTAGGTATAGAGAATGCTGGATGACTCAAGAAATTGAGGGTTTGGTTAAGAAAAAGAAGGAAGCATATGTCAGGTATAGACAGGATAGATCGAGTGAATCCTTAGAAGAGGAGTATAAAGGAAGTAGGAGTATACTTAAGTGGGAAATCAGGAGTGCAAAAATGGGGCATGAGACAGCTTCGGCAAACAGAATTAAAGAGAATCCAAAGTGTTTTTACAAATAAATTAAGAACAAAAGGGTGACTGGGGAGAGAATATGGCCCCTCAAAGATCAGCAAGGCGGCCTTTGTGTGGAGCCGCAGAAAATGGGGGAAGATACTAAACGAATATTTTGCATCAGCATTTACTGTGAAAAAGGATATGAAAGGTATAGAATATAGGGAACTAGACAGTGACACCTTGAAAAATGCCCATATTTTACAGAGGAGGAAGGGCTGGATGTCTTGAAACGCATAAAGGTGGATAAATCCCCAGAACCTGATCAGGTGTACCCGAGAACTCTGTGGGAAGCTACAGAAGCGATTACTGGGCCTCTCGCTGAGATATTTGTATCATCGATAGTCACAGCTGAGATGCCAGAAGACTGGAGGTTGATTAACATGGTGTCACTGTTTAAGAAGGATAGTAAGGACGAGCCAGGGAACTATAGACCAGTGAACCTGACATCGGTGGTGGGCAAGTTGTTGGAGGGAATCCTGAGGGACAGGATGTACATGTACTTGGAAAGGCAAGGACCGATTAGGGATAGTCAACATGGCTTTGTGCAAGGGAAATCGTGTCTCACAAACTTGATTGAGTTTTTTGAGGAAGTAACAAAGATGATTGAGGGCAGAGCGGTAGATGTGATCTATATGGACTTCAGTAAGGTGTTTGACAAGGTTCCCCATGGGAGACTGATTAGCAAGGTTAAATCTCACGGAATATAGGGAGAACTAGCCATTTGGATACAGAACTGGCTCAAAGGTAGAAGACAAAGGGTGGTGGTGGAGGGTTGTTTTTCAGACTGGAGGCCTGTGACCAGTGGAATGCCACAAGGATCGGTGCTGGGTCCTCTACTTTTTGTCATTTACATAAATGATTTGGATGTGAGCATAAGGGGTACAGTTAATAAGTTTGCAGGTGAAGTGGACAGCGAAGGTGGTTACCTCAGATTACAGCAGGATCTTGATCAGATGGGCCAATGGGCTGAGAAGTGGCAGACGGAGTATTATTTAGATAAATATGAGGTGCTGCATTTTGGGAAAGCAAATCTTAGCAGGACTTATACACTTAATGGTAAGGTCCTAGGGAGTATTGCTGAACAAAGAGACCTTGGAGTGCAGGTTCATAGCTCCTTGAAAGTGGAGTCGTAGGTAGATAGGATAGTGAAGAAGGCGTTTGGTATGCTTTCCTTTATTGGTCAGAGTATTGAGTACAGGAGTTGGGAGGTCATGTTGCGGCTGTACAGGACATTGGTTAGGCCACTGTTGGAATATTGCGTGCAATTCTGGTCTCCTTCCTATCGGAAAGATATTGTGAAATTTGAAAGGGCTCAGAAAAGATTTACAAGGACGTTGCCAGGGTTGAAGGATTTGAGATACAGGGAGAGGCTGAACAGGCTGGGGCTGTTTTCCCTGGAGTGTCAGAGGCTGAGGGGTGACCTTATAGAGGTTTACAAAATGATGAGGGGCATGGATAGGTTGAATAGACAAAGTCTTTTCTCTGGGGTCGAGAAGTCCAGAACTAGATGGCATAGGTTTAGGGTGAGAGGGGAAAGATATAAGAGAGAGCTAAGGGGCAACCTTTTCACACAGAGGGTGGTACGTGTATGGAATGAGCTACCAGAGGAAGTGGTGGAGGCTGGTACAATTGCAACATTTAAGAGGCATTTGGATGGGTATACGAATAGGAAGGGTTTGGAGGGATTTGGGCCGGGTGTTGGCAGATGGGACTAGATTGGGTTAGGATATCTGGTCGGCGTGGATGGGTTGGACCAAAGGGTCTGTTTCAATACTGTACCTCTCTATGACTCTATAAATGACCTTCTTTCCTTTTCCTTCCATTAATACTGCATATTAACACCATGAAATACCTTTCACTGCAGATTTTTACATGAAACAGTTCTAGTGACTATTTTCTCACCCTAATGCCTAGGGCTGGATGACACAGTCTTATGGCAGTACGAGGTCTGGTATAGGATATTCCTCAAGATCAAACCAGGTAAAATGGATTACATTGCATTCAATCATATCACAAAGCCCAGGTTATACTCAATCAAATGGTTCAGGGTTAAATCAGGGCCTCAGTATAAACATTTCACCCATATTATGGTTATGTCTGTAAATGCTATACTGGAGCATCAACTTAGACTTTTCTAAGTTCAAAATTACTAAATAGCAAGATTTATAGATGAGCAAGTCATCAAAAACTTTCTATAGCAATATCAGTATGCTTTCCTTTATTGGTCAGAGTATTGAGTACAGGAGTTGGGAGGTCATGTTGCGGCTGTACAGGACATTGGTTAGGCCACTGTTGGAATATTGCGTGCAATTCTGGTCTCCTTCCTATCGGAAAGATGTTGTGAAATTTGAAAGGGTTCAGAAAAGATTTACAACGATGTTGCCAGGGTTGGAGGATCTGAGCTACAGGGAGAGGCTGAACAGGCTGGGGTTGTTTTCTCTGGAGCATCGGAGGCTGAGGGATGACCTTATAGAGGTTTACAAAATTATGAGAGGCATGGATAGGATAAATAGACAAAGTCTTTTCCCTGGGGTCGGGGAGTCCAGAACTAGAGGGCATAGGTTTAGGGTGAGAGGCGAAAGATATAAAAGAGACCTAAAGGGCAACTTTTTCACACAGAGGGTGGTACGTGTGTGGAATGAGCTGCCAGAGGATGTGGTGGAGGCTGGTACAATTGCAACATTTAAGAGGCATTTGGATGGGTATATGAATAGGAAGGGTTTGGAGGGATATGGGCCGGGTGCTGGCAGGTGGGACTAGATTGGGTTGGGATATCTGGTCGGCATGGACGGGTTGGGCCGAATCGGTCTGTTTCCATGCTGTACACCTCTATGACTCTATGACTGTATGAAGAAGACAAGTACTGCTGATTCAGCAAAATATTGGTACAAATAACAAATGTTTGTTCAAATGCATGAAATTTTAAAACAATAAATGACAAATTTTAAAAATAATAAATAAGACTAACACCAAACAAAATTAAATTCATTGACTCCCACATCAAACAAGCGAGTATCAATCTTCAGAAGAAAAAAAGGCTGTCTGACGTCTGGGGAAAAAAAAGACTGACCAGACTCCAGAAAACATTTTTATTGTATCCTGCACTACTGGTTAGAATGGTTTGATATGGGTACAATGTGAAATACTATTTGACAGTGCTTGTAATCTAGCAACACCAGAATTAACAGGCCTGATGCAAAAATCTAATATACTTATGACGATCCAGCAGATGAATGCCAGAAACCATGCTCATTATTCTGTGCAATGTAATTATTTATTGTAAGGTGTTGAACAGTAAGGTTAACAGTATGACAATTTTTAAAAAATTTGTTGCATTAGTGCAACAATACTGACATGGACACGAAGAGCTAAATGACTACCCACGTTGTAATCATTTGCTTTGAATTACTTTTCACTTACTAACTGTGTGCATAAATTTAGAGAGTGTCGTTTTCAGTCTCTACTTTAGCACACAATGGCTTGTGAATTTTATTGTCCATTATTTCAAATAATGTTTGGAAGTTAGTTTTCTCTGTGCAGTCATATATACTTATTAATTGCAAATTCCAGGATGTAACAAAAAGATTGAGAACCAATGAAATCAAAATGATAATTTATGTTCAAACACACATTTTCAGTAATAGAATGGCATGCTACCGAACAAAAACAAACTTTTTAATATGCAAACTTCTTTACCCGCAATTCCTTGTTGTACACCAATAAGACCAAGTAGTGTCTGTTGCTCATGCACCAGTCGCTGAAGCTGCTCCTGATGTTGCTTCTTTAGTTGCTCTTGTCTTTCCTGTTGCCATTCTCTTAACTACAGAAGGGATTATATGATTAATGGAGATCATAAGGACTACAGATGCTGGAAGCCAGAGTCGATAAAGTGTGGAGCTGGAAAGGCACAGCAGGTCAGGTAGTGTGGGGAGCAGCAAAGTCAACGTTTTGGGTCAGGACTGGTCCTGATCAAGCGCTCGGACCTAAAATGTCGACATTCCCGCTCCTCTGATGCTGCCTGACCTGCTGTGCCTTTCCAGCTCCATATTAATGCCCAATCATCCTAGTTAAATATATTAAAAGCTACAAAGTTGTTTTTAAGATAAAGACTTCAAACATTGATTGTTGACAATTTTAAGCAAGGAAGGCTTGAGGTAGATGGTCTATCACAAATGTATGAAATCACCAAGTTAAACCACAAGGGATTAGTGCAAGTTAAAAGGAACAAAAAAAAAACCATTCTTAAAAAGACAATAAAACTACCTATTGAAGACAAATATTTTTTGTGGTTGACTATTGATGATATTTGTTAACTAACAATAAAAAGATATTTGTGTCATGGATAATCTTCATTCCTCTCCTTGTACACAGAAGCTGACTAAAAAGAGGAAATTGAGAGTTTTTTTTGCTTTAAGAATTAGAACATAATTGTAAGTGACCTCCTTCTGTGGTGTATAATACCATGATTCCATTGAATATCTTGTGTTTGTTTTCCTTTTTTTGCTGTGACAAGTTGTTTCAATAACCAGAGTTCATATTTTCACCGTGGAAGTGTACACTTTGATGATCACTAAATAGGATTGCAAATCCAAAAGAACCTTACAGCAATACTTTTGAAGTGTAATTACTGTATAATATGGGAAACGTGATAGCCAACTTTCAGATATCCATGACAAAAAAAAAAATCACTTAGTCTGTTCTGGTGATACTGATTGAGGAATACATAGTGACTTGGACACTTGCGAGAATTCCCATGTCATTTTCCAATAGATACATAAAACCTTTTACTCCCACCCAGATAGGGACAGAGGGCATAACGTCAGAGTAAGGGGTCAACCAATTAAGACAAAGATGAGCAGTAATTATTTTCTTTTAGAAGGCAGTGTATCTGTGTAATTCTTTACTGTAGAGGCCTGTCAAGGCTGTGTCGTTAAGTATATTCAGGGCAAAGACAGATAGATTTTTAATCAATAAGGAAATCAAAAATTATGCGTAAAAGGCAGGAAAGTGGAGTTGAGGATTATCAGATCGGCCATGATCTCAATGCTGGAGCAGACTTGAAAGGCTGTATAACCTTCTGTTCTATATCTTATGCCATCTTTAAAAAAAACGCTGCACTGTCAAAGATCTTGAATAAGACAATGTCTCAAGATAGCATTGGAATGTCTGTTGAGATTGGGTGCTCAAATCTCTGGAATGAGTCTTGACACCATAACTTTATGATCTGAGTACTGCCATAAATGTATGCAGGCACCTCAATGGAGACTAGTTTTTTTTTGAAAGTACATGAGGAATAGGGAGCTGGAAAAAATGGGAGGAAACAAAGACATTATCATAATCAAGAAATTATCATAATCAAGAAAGAACACAACGAAAAGCAAATAATACCATAGTTTGAAACTTCTTGTTAAATTACAATTAAAATGACAATAATTACTTTTTTAAAAACATCATAGATGCAGAAAGTTTTTACTGCCTGTTAAACTTTGGATTTTCGCTATTATCATCTAACATATCAGCTGTGTAAAATGTGCAAGAGAAATGAAACAAATCTTTATTGTACAGACCTGTTCAAGTTTTTGCATGACAGCATTATTGCAGATGATCTTCTCTTCAGCATGCTTCATTGCTTCATTATTACAGTACAATGAGCCACTTTGGGATGAAGAAGTGCACTGCATTACATTTGAATGAAGACCTGAAATCAACGAACTATTGACATCAAAAGCAGTTTGCATCTTTCCATTTGGCATGTCTACATTCAAAAGAGGTTCATCATGAAGAGAATCTATGCTGATGCAACTGCTGCTGTTTGAGAACTGAAGTGGAACAAACTGTGTACTGAATGAGTCGTTTACACTTCTACATTCCGGAGTTGAGTCAGTACTATTGAAACAAAACGGAGCATTCAATATTACCCCTGCACGAGCAACATCCGTTGTCCATTCAGTCAAGAAATGCTGTCCTTGGTTGTTAATCACTGCAGACATATTCAAATTTTCCATCAAACCGTTTTGATCATACGAAAAGCTTAAATTATTGATCTGGTATCCCAAGCATTTCACAATTCTGCAAAAAATAATTATTTATCCACAAAAATTAGAAAAGTTACTTCTCTTAAATTTCAGAATTAGATTAAAATATAGATGAAATACCTCTAAGAGCTTTGTATTTCTCTAGCAAGTAGCTCAGTCATAAAAATTATATACTCGTTTAGGTTGGTTTTATGAAGAATAGCATCATTATCGGTGTGTTTTCTTTCCTTATCTCTGCTCCATACTTAGCTAGCTAACCTGGGATGAAGGCTAGCCCGTGAAGGATCAGGGAGACTGATTGTGATGAACAGATGTTAGGACATTATGATTCCAACAGTGTCTTTAAAGTAAAATCAGTGGATGGACAGAATTATATGAAATTCTACTACGTCGACCTGACTACAAGCCCAAGTGGTTTTGTTACGATGGGCCCCAGCAGATCCAGGATAAGAATGATTAAATAGAAGAGTGTGGTTCAGGAAGTCCTCTCTTTCTCCGAAGACTGATTGAGAACAGGATGCAAAATGTGTATATCTGAAGGCAGGAGCAACTGAGTTAACTGTGATTAGACTTTGAATCTCCAGGGTTTTGGAAGACACAGTTGGTGCTGCTTTCAGTTTATTATAGTAAAAGTTTGAAAAAAAATTTATATTTCCTAACAAACTTTCAAGTCAGTCACTGGGAATTCAAATAGATTTATGAATGCTTTTTTTGCGATAAGAATTGCAACAAATTGTAAAAATCCAAATAGAGTCATACGGCATGGAAACAGATCCTTCATTCCAACTCATCCATGCTGACCAGACAGCCTAATCGGACCTGGTCTCGTTTGCCAGCATCTGGCACATATCTCTCTAAACCTTTCCAATTCACATCCCCATCCAGATGCCTTTTAAATATTCTAATTGTATCTATCTCTGCCACTTCCTCTGGAGCTCTGCAGTCCACATGCTCTGGGTTGACCGAAGTGCACTTAGGGAGGGAATCCCAGGGTTTTGACCCGGTGAAAGCGAAGGAATGCCAATCCAAGTCAGGATGGTAAGTGGCTTGGAGGGGAACTTGTAGGTGATTGTGTTCCCAAGTACCTTGTTCTTCTAATGGTCTGGAAGTGGTTGTGAGCTTAGAAGGTGCTGTCTAAGAAACTTTGGTGAATTTCTGCAGTGCAACTTGTAATGGCACACACTGCTGCTACTGAGTGTCAGTGGTAGAGGGAGTGATTGCTTGTGGAAATGCCAGTCAAGCTGGGGCAGGGATATTCCATCACTCTCCTGACTTGCATCTTATAGATATTGGGCAGGCTTTGGGGAGTCCGGAGGTGAGTTACTCGCTACAGTATTCCTACCCTCTGACCTTGTCTTGTAGCCACTGTGTTTATGTGGCGAGGCCAGTCAAGTTCTTGGTTAATGGTAGCCATAAGGGTGTTGATAGTAAGGGAAATCACTGATGGTAACACCATGGAATGTCAAGGGGCAGTGATTAGTTTGTCTCTTATTGGTGACGGTCATTGTGTGGCATTTGTGTGATGCCAATGTTACTTGCCAATTGTCTGCCCAAGCTTGGTTTTTGTCCAGATCTTGTTGCATTTGAAAATTTTGCTGCTTTAGTATCTGAGAAATTGCGAATGGTGCTCAACACTGTGCAATCATCAGTGAACATCTCCAATTCTAACTTTATGTGAAGGGACGGTTGTTGTTGAAGCAGCTGAAGATGGTTGGGTTGAGGACATTACCCTGAAGAACTCAAGCAGACTTGACTTCCAATAACCAAAACCATCTTCCTATGTGCCAGATCTGAATCTAACCAGTGGAGAGTTTGGCCCTAGTATCCATTGATTCCAGTTTTGTGAAGTCTCCTGGATGCCTCAATCAGTTGAATGCAGCCTTGATGTCAAGGGCTGTCACTCTCGCCTCACCTCTGGAATTCAGCTCTTTTGTTCAGGTTGAACCAAGGCTGTAATGAGGTCAGGAGCTGAATGGCCCTTGCAGAACCCAAACTGAGCTTCACTGAGCAGTGCTGCTTGACAGCACTGTTGATGACGCCCTCAAATCAACTTTACTGATGATTGAGAGCAGACGAATGGGTCAGTAACTGGCAGGGTTGGATTTGTCCTTCTTTTTGAGTTCAGAGCATACCTGGACAATTTAGCTCATTGTCAGGTAGATGCCAGTATTATAAATATACTGGAAGAGCTTAGCTAGTGTTTCTGGAACAGGGGTCTTGTGTCCAATTGCCAGAATGTTGTCAGGGACATTAGCTTTTGCAGTGTATCCTGTGCCTTCATGTGCTTCTTGATATCACATTGAGTGAATCGAATTGGCTGAATACTGGTATATGTAATGCTCGGGACAAATGGAGGAGGCTGAGATGGATCATCCACTTCGCAGTTCTAACTGAACATAGGTGGGAATGCTTCCATCTAATCTTTTGCACTAATTTGTTAAGTTCGTCCATCATGGAGGACAGAAATATTTTGTAACCTTCTCCTCCAGTGAGTGGTTTCATTGTCCACCACCATTCAAGGGAAAACAGGACTGCAGAGTTTAGGTTTGATCCATTAGTTGTAGGATCACTTAGCTCTGTCTGTCATTTGCTGCTTATGCTGTTTGGTGTGCAAGTAGTCCTGTTTGGTAGCTTCTCCAAGTTGACACCTCATTTTCAGATATGTATGCTGCTGCTTCTGGCATGCCCTCCTGCACTCACCGTTGATCCCCTGGCTTAATGATAACAGTTGAGTGGGGTATTTACAGGCCATGAGGTTGCAGACTATGCTGGAGTGCAATTCTGCTACAGTTGATGGGCCACAGCACCTCACGAATGCTCAGACTCGAACAGCCAGACTTGTTTTGGGAATGTGCATTGGGTATAAGCAGGTAAGAAAAGAGTTAAGTTTTGTGTGTTGTGAAGCAAGAGGTTCAGCTGAGCATGACTCAGATCAGATAAGAACTTACAGTTAACAATGGGATTCTGGAGGCAAGGGTACCAGGTTAACAAGGTAGAAAAGCATTCATTATGTAGAGACATTTAACAATATTGGAAGCATTCAGTATGCAAGGTCAATTTAACAAGGTGAAAAGTATTCATTTATGTAAAGCCAGATTAGGTTAAGAACATTCAATGTGTAATAGCAGATGGCTTAACCTTTACTATTGACACTCACTGATTGTAACGGTCACCCAATTAATACGTATGTTATCTGGTGCTTCTCCCTATAAAATGACTATATAATTCATTAAGAAACTGCTCTTCCAGAGAAGACCGAGAACTCGTTTTCGTGCACATGGGCAATCGTTCTCTCTCCCCCCAGGGCCCGGAATAAAGATGAAGGAGGTAAAACTATATTGTGTCTGTGAGTGTTTTGCTTCAACTGAGGGGGAAAACAGGACGACAGTCACCATCTACCACAGTCTTTCCCATTCAGTATGATGATAGTGCCACACAACATGGAGGATATTCTCCATGAGAAGATGGAACTCCACAAGGACTGTACGGTGGTCACTCAACAATACTGTCATGGACAGATGCATCTGCAGCTGACAGACTGGTAAGGATGAGGTCAAGTATGTTTTTTCCGCTCGTCCTTTTCCTCACCATCTACCACAGACCTAATCTGGTAGCTATGTCTTTTAGGACCCAACCAGCTCAATCAGTAGCGCTGCTGCTGAGCCACTTGGTGGTGGATATTGAAATCCTTCATCCAGAGTACAATTTGTGCCCCTCCCACCCTCCATGCTCTCTGGAAATGTTATGCAACATGAGAGAGTATGGTTCATCAGACAAGGGAGGACAGTACACAGTAATCAGCAAGAGGTTTTCTTCCTCATGTTTAACCTGCAGCCATGATACTTCATGGGGCCTGAAGTCAATGTTGAGGACTCACAAAGTAACTCCTTACTGACTGTATACTTCTGTGCTGCCACCTCCACTGGGTCTGACCTGCTGGTGGTTTGGTGATGGTGTTATCTGGGACATTGTGTATAAAGGTATGATTCCATGGGTGTGACTATGCCAGGCCATTGCTTGACTAATCTATGAGACAGCTCTCCCAATTTTGACTATAGTCCCCAGATGTTAGTCAAGAGGACTAACAGGGTCAAGAAGACGGTTTTTCCAGTTTTTTTCTGGTACATAGGTCGATGCCAGGTGGTCCTATAACAACTGCGTTTTAATTTTACCTACTCAACCTATTATGTGGGACGTTATCAAAAGTCTTTTGAAAATTCAAATGCAATTCATCCTCTTATTCTCCCTTATCTATTTTACTAGTTACTCCAATTGAATTGTTCAGCATTATGGGCCTTTCATGAACCATACTGGCTTTGTTCAATTACATTAACACTTTCCAAATGTCTTGGAAGAGACTGGATTTCCCACACTACTGATGCTAGGCTAACTGGTCTGCAATTTATTTTTTCTCTTCCTTCCTTTATAAATGATGAGGTTATATTTGTGACCCTCCAAACTAGAAATTGCTCCAGAGTCTGCAGAATTTCATGTGACATCTCATTTCCAGCCACGAGTCACTAGTTTCTTCAAATCCACTCTCTCTCAGACCCTTGGTCCCCTAACATTTCTGGGTGGTTACTTGTGCCCTCTTTTGAGAAGAGAGAGCAAAGTATGTATTCAATTCTTCTGCCATTTTTATTTGTTGCCCATTATAATTTCCTAGACTTCTGATTGTAAGTTTCCCTGGCTTCTGACAGCAAGGCAAAAGAAACACAAAAACTTGCAGGTGCATTTCGGAGAGATTCAGAGAACCCAGAAATTTTGAACTAGATAGGGAAAAGTTTAGAATGGAGTCTGGCATTCATTTTTGACATGATTCAAATAATTCTTGGCTTTGATTTGATGAGGAATATTCGCCAAGTACTAAACTTCATTGAAGAAAACGTTGAAATGTATCCTGCATGAGAAAATTGTCAGAATGTGGATGGTATTACTGCAAAGCATGTTCTTGGAGAAAGAATCAGCAAGTGTATGCAAAATAATTAAATAATGGCTTTTCAAGACAAAATAAAAAATGTTTATACTGAATGGAAAAATGGAAAATAGAAACAATATAAAGGAAATAAAATGATGAAAAGATTTGGTGACTGAAGGATTTCTAAAACTGATCATGAATATAACTTAATGACCTTCTTAAAAGTTGCTAAGGAGGCAGAGTTAAACTTGTGAATTCAGGACAGTATGTTGCCTCCCTTATGCCAGCATCAAGGACATCTCAAAACAGTTGCAGTATATTGTCAAAAGAGTGAGAAGCCACAAGTTGCTATACACACTGGAAAGAACGACATAATTAGGGAAAGGGTTACAGGTTTGCAGAGTGAATATAGGAAATTCGGTAGAAGATTAAAAAGCAGAAGTTCAAAGGTAGTAATCTGTTTACTCCTGGTGCCATGTGTAAGTGAAAGTAGGAAGAAGCTAGGGCAGATAAAATAGTGGCTGAAGATAGTTCAGAAAACACTTATTCAAAAGGTTTCACCTGAACTGAAAGGGGACCAATATCCTGACAGGGAGATTTGCTAGTACTATTCAGGAGCCTTTAAACTAGTAAGAGTGAGTGTACACGCATGCGCATGGGGTGGGCAGTGGAAGAGATCCTAGGTAGAAGTAAGAATAGAAGGATAGTTCTGAATTAACAACAAACAAGTTAATTAGATAAGGCAGGCAAGAGAAAGTCAGAACTCTGATTAATTAAACTTCATTTACTTCAATGCAAGGTGTCTTACAGGTAAGACTGATAAACTCAACGCATAGATGGAACATAGGGCTTGGACATCATAGCTATTACAGCAACAGGACTGGCAGCTCAATGTTGTGGGGTTCAGTTGCTTTTGGAAAGATAGGAAGGGAGGCAAAAAAGGAGGGAGTGTGGCCTTTTTGATTAAGCAAAATATTACTGCTGTACTTAGAGAGGATATTTCTGAGGGATTGTCCAGTTAATAAGAAGGGGATGATTACTTTGATAGGATTGTATTATAGGTCCCCCAATTTACAGAGGGAATTGAACAACAAATATGTAGGACAGATCTCAGATATAATTAAGAATAATAATGCTGTCGTAATAGAAGATTTTAACTTTCCAAACATAGACTGGGAGTGCCAGAGTGTTAAAGTCTTGGATGGTGAGGAATTTGTTAAACGTGTTCAAGAAAACTTTCTTAGAAAGAAATGGAGGCAAGATGAACTCAGAAATAAATATTGATGTCTTGAAAATATTCCACATTACAGAACAGGAAATCTTAGAGACATTAAAAAACAAAGATGAATAAATCTCCTGGACTTGAACAAGTGTATCTGAAAGTTAGGATTTACATGCATTTGGATAGGTAAGGACTGATTAAGGACAAGTCAGCATAGCTGTGCGAAGGAAATCGTGTCTCTCAAACTTGATTGAGTTTTTTGATTCCTGGTGAAGAGTTTATGCCCGAAACATCGATTTTGCTGCTCCTCGGATGCTGCCTGACCTGTTGTGCTTTTTCAGTACCACACTCTTGACTCTGATCTCCAGCATTTGCAGTCTTCACTTTCTCCTGAGCTTTTCGAGGACACAACCAAAAAGACTGACTGCAGAATGGAGGACATTGACAAGATTCCACATGGTAGGCTAATTAGTAAAGTTAGATCACATGCAATCAGGAAGAGCTTGCCAACCAGATACCAATTGGCTTCATGGTACGAGACAGAGGGTGATAGTGGAGGGCTGTTTTTTAGGACTGAAGGCCTGTGGCCAGCAGTGTTCCCCAAAGAACAGTGCTTAGTCCAATGTTGTTTGTCACTTTTTTACATAATTTGGAAGAGAATTTAGGAGGCATGGCTAGTAAGTTGGGGGATGATACCAGAATTGGTGGTATAGTGGACAGTGAAGGAGGTTATCTAAGAGTATAAAGGGATTTTGATCAACCAAGCCAATGGACTGAAGAATGGCAGATGGAGTTTAATCTGGAAAAAAATGAGGTATTGCATTTTGGTAAAACAGACAAGGGCAAAACTTATACAGTTAATATTCGGACCCTGGGGAGTGTGGACGACGAGAGAGACCTAGGGTTTCAGGTACATAGTTCTTTGAAAGTTGCACCACAGGTAGACAAAGTAGTTAAGGAATTTGCCTCCTTTGCTCAGACTATTGATTATAGGAGTTGGGATGTCACGTTGAGACAGCCATATGAGCAACCTGCTCCAAAGCCAACAAAGTGAATCATTTGAAACTGGATGTGGAAGCACTTATTTCTTTCTCTGTTCCAGCTAAAAGGTAGGGTTCTCTGCCTGCTGCTAGAATTGCGGTGAGACAATTTTAAGGCATTTGACTTTGCTAAGGGTGTGTATATGCAATATATTGGAACAGTTAATTAGTATTAGTTAATATATAATATTATTTTGTTCAGCATTTTGATAGTGTTACAGAGTTAAGTCAATTCATTTTTGTTTATTTTTACACTACAATTAAAATCAAAGTGCTGATGAATGGGAGGAACATTCAAGCCACACAGGTGCCACGCAAAGAGTGTCTCCCATAGGTGAGAATCTAACCAGCTCCCCTTGAAATTGAATGGCATTACTATTGCTGAATCCCCACTATCAACATCGTGAGGTTGTCATCGAGCAGAAACTGAACTGGACCAGTCATATAAATACTGTGGCTATAACAGTACAGTGGTTAGGCATTCTGCAGCAAGTAACTCACCTCTGGACTCCCAAAGCTGCCCAGTATCTGTAAGTTACAAGTTGGGAATGTGGTTGAATACTCTCTACTCACCTGGATAAGTGGAGTACCTTAAAAGGGCCAAGACAGTAAGTGCATGGGAATACCTCTACCTACAAGTCACCTATGCAAGCCATACTCTTACCCCAACTTAGAACTATATTATTGTTCCTTCACTACCTTGTCAGAAAATCCATTTTATGTCAATACTTCTTGCGGTGTAGACCTGTTTTCCTCAAATCACCCACCTTAAAAAGTATTCATTAGTTACAACTGAATGCAGTTTCTTTCTCGTCACCCTCATCACAATCCTACAAGATTTTGAACACCTTCATAAAATTTCCCAAGGAGAACAAACAAGTTCTTCAACCTCTCCATATAATTGAGGTTTTACGTCTACATACCATTCTAATAAATTTTCTCTGCATCCATTCCATTGTTTTGATGTCCTTCCGAAAGAATTCACCTTAATACATCAGTAGGGCCCTGGTCTTTTACTAACACTATGCCTAACTTCCCTGCTCCTGTACTCTCTAGTTGCATTTATAAAGTCAATCATTTCTGATATCTTATCAATAGATTCCTCAACTTGTTCTGTCCCCAGATCTCTCTTCCGGCACTATCTAGCCTGTAAGAACATACAAGGCTATTGGCCTACTGCTGGAAAATAGAACACTAACCCCCTCCCCTCCAAATCGTTCAGCATTCGTATTCTTTCAAACCAAATTTGTAAGATCCAGCAATGCTTACCTCGGCAGTTGAGGATGACCTGAAACATGGAGGTAGAGTTCGGTCATTCCTGGGCTCTTGTGCTTGGTTTCTTACCATTTTGCTGTGGATGGCATACCTGACACAATAATGCAATTTTACATACAGTTTGGGCAGCACACGTGCAAAGACACTGGCCACCAAAATAGTTTGCAGCAGCCTCCACAACGATGCAGAGGACAAACTTAGAGTCATAGGGAGGTACAGCATGGAAACAGACCCTTCGGTCCAACTAGTCCATGCCGACCAGATATCCCAACCCAATCTAATCCCACCTGCCAGCACCTGGCCCATATCCCTCCAAACCTTTCCTATTTATATACCCATCCAAATGCCTCTTAAATGTTGCAATTGTACCAGCCTCCACCACATCCTCTGGCAGCTCATTCCATACACGTACCACCCTCTGTGTGGAAAATGTTGCCCCTTAGGTCTCTTTTATATCTCTCCCCTCTCACCTTAAATCTGTGCCCTCTAGTTCTGGACTCCCCGACCCCAGGGAAAATACTTTGCCTATTTAACCTATCCATGCCCTCATCATTTTGTAAACCTCTATAAGGTCTCCCCTCAGCCTCTGACGCTCCAGGGAAAACAACCCCAGCCTGTTCAGTCTCTCCCTATAGCTCAAATTCTCCAACCCTGGCAACATGCTTGTAAATCTTTTCTGAACCCTTTCAAGTTTCGCAACGTCTTTCCGATAGGAAGGAGACCAGAATTGCACGCAATATTC
>NC_057715.1:76252567-76267275 GCF_004010195.1 Chiloscyllium plagiosum
GTTGCTGGAAAAGCGCAGGAGGTCAGGCAGCATCTAGGGAACAGGAGAATCGACGTCTCTGGCATTAGCCCTTCTTCAGGAATGAGGAAAGTTGGTCCAGCAGGCTAAGATAAAAGATAGGGAATATGGAATATCTTAGTCTGCTGGACCAACTTTCCTCATTCCTGAAGGAGGGCTAATGCCCGAAACGTCGATTCTCCTGTTCCCTAGATGCTGCCTGACCTGCTGCGCTTTTCCAGCAACACATTTCCATCTCTGATCTCCAGCATCTGCAGACCTCACTTTCTCCTCAAAGATTTTAACCTACTGCGAATCCTCTTGCAAGGATGCCTTCCTTGAAGAAGCTCTCTTCCTCCCTCTACAAGGATTTCAGTGAGTCTCTCTCTCACTGCACACCCCAGGTCATCTCCTCTGCACAGAAACTCTTCAGCCACGTTCTCAAACAGACTCGCTACCACAGCCACATCTCCTTCCTCAGCAGCTGTCTACGGAACCGACTGATCCCGCACGGACTCCGGACTACGTTCAGACCAACAAAATTTGGACCCAACCAGGACAACCAGTACCTACAACAAATCAAAAGCCTCCAGCAAAAGACCTCCCTCCGGATCCTTCGTTCCACGCTTGCAGCCATGCGCCGCTACCTACATTCCCTGCAATTAGACCTACCCCAGCTCAGGACAACACTCTCACAGACCTGTAAAGGACCTCTACTGTTCTTCATCCACAGAAGAATCCATACACTAAATAAACAGTTCTTCCTAGCCAAATTAAAGACAGTAAGTACCAAAAACTTTCATGTACTTACCCCCACACTCTGGGTTCCTCAACTGTTCCAGAATCTTTCATCGGCCTCCGAAATCGTTCCGGCGCCATTAACCACGCGTCTGCTACATCTCCCGCGGCAACAACCGCCGCCACGGACCAAGACGTTGCTTCCGCCCCCACCGACCTCGCAGCCTCCGCGATCGCCGCCCAGACAACCGCCTCCACGATCGCAAGGAAGACCATCGCCGACAGATTCGCGGCCCCTGCGGCTATCGGGAATAACACTGTCTCGGTCGTCGCCACAGCCACTTCCGCCCCCCGGGTTGCCGCCGCCACAGCCACTTCCGCCCCCAGTGACATCAAAAAGTAGAGGACCCAGCATCGATCCTTGTGGCACTCCACTGGTCACAGACCTCCAGTCTGAAAAACAGCCCTCCACCACCACCCTCTGTCTTCTACCTTTGAGCCAGTTCTGTATCCAAATGGCTGGTTCACCCTGTATTCCACGAGATCTAACCTTGCTAATCAGTCTCCATTGGGGAACCTTGTCGAATGCCTTACTGAAGTCCATATAGATCACATCTACCGCTCTGCCCTCATCAATCCTCTTTGTTACTTCTTCAAAAAACTCAATCAAGTTTGTGAGACATGATTTCCCTTGCACAAAACCATGTTGACTATCCCTAATCAGTCCTTGCCTTTCCAAATACATGTACATCCTGTCCCTCATTATTCCCTCCAACAACTTGCCCAACACCGACATCAGGCTCACTGGTCTACAATTCCCTGGCTTGTCCTTACCACCCTTCTTAAACTGTGGCACTATGTTAGCCAACCTCCAGTCTTCCGGCACCTCACCTGTGACTTTTGATGATACAAATATCCCAGCTAGAGGCCCAGCAATCACTTCTCTAGCTTCCCACAGAGTTCCAGGGTACACCTGATCAGGTCCTGCGGATTTATCCAATATTATGTGTTTCAAGACAGCCAGTACTTCCTCCTCTGTAATATGGACATTTTGCAAGATGTCACCATCTATTTCCCTACAGTCTATATCTTCCATATTCTTTTCCACATGCAAAATATTCATTTAGTATCTCCCCCATTTTCTGCAGCTCCACACAAAGGCCACCTTGCTGATCTTTGATGGGCCCTATTCTCTCCCTAGTTACTCTTTTGTCCTCAACGTATTTGTAAAAACCCTTTGGATTCTCCTTAATTCTATCTGCCAATGCTATTTCATGTCCTCTTTCTGCCCTCCTGATTTCCCTCTTTAGTATACTCCTACTTCCTTTATACTCTTCCAAGGATTCACTCGATCTATCCTGTCTATACCTCACATATGCTTCCTTCTTTTTCTTAACCAAACCCTCAATTTCTTTAGTCATCCAGCATTCCCTATACCTACCAGCCTTTCCTTTCACCCTAACAGGAATATACCTTCTCTGGATTCTCGTTATCTCATTTTTGAAGACTTCCCATTTTCCAGCCATCCCTTCACCTGCGAACAACTGCCTCTGATCATCTTTTGAAACTTCTTGCCTAATACCGTCAAAATTGGCCTTTCTCCAATTTAGAACTTCAACTTTTAGAACTGGTCTATCCTTTTCCATCATTATTTTAAATCTAACAGAATTATGGTCGCTGGCTCCAAAGTGCTCCCCCACTGACACCTCAGTCACCTGCCTTGCCTTATTTCCCAAAAGTAAATCAGGTTTTGCACCTTCTCTAGTAGGTACATCCATATACTGAATCAGAAAATTGTCTTGTACACACTTAACAAATTCCTCTCCATCTAAACCCTTAACACTATGGCAGTCCCAGTCTATGTTTGGAAAGTTAAAATCCTCTACCATAACCACCCTATTTTTCTTACAGATAGCTGAGATCTCTTTACAAGTTTGTTTCTCAATCTCCCTCGGACTATTGGGGGTCTATAATACAATCCCAATACGGTTATCAACCCTTTCTTATTTCTCAGTTCCTCCCTCCGCACAGCTGTAATACTATCCCTTATCAAAAATGCCACCCCCCAGCCAACCTTTGCCTCCCTTTCTATCCTTCCTGTTGCATTTGTATCCTGGAACATTAAGCTGCCAGTCCTGCCCATCCTTGAGCCATGTTTCTATAATTGCTATGATATCCCTAACCAGTTCATCTGCCTTCCCTATTCCTGATGACAGGTTTTTGCCCAAAACGTCGATTTTCCTGCTCCTTGGATGCTGCCTGACCTGCTATGCTTTTCCAGCACCACTTTAATCCAGACTCGGGTTTCCAGCATCTGCAGCCCTCGTTTTTATCTCATCTGCCTTCCCTGTTCGGTCCCTTGCATTGAAATAAATGCAGTTTAATTTATTAGTCCTACCTTGTCCCTCCTGCCCTGACTGTTTGACTTGCTTCTGTTCTCAACTGTACCAGTCTCAGATTGATCTCTTTCCTTACTATCTCCCTGGGTCCCACATCATCACCACCTCCCTCCCCACCACTCCCACCTTACTAGTTTAAATCCTCCCGAGCAGCTCTACCAAATCTCCCTACCAATGCATTAGTCCCTTTCCAATTTAGGTGCAATCTGTCCTTCTTGTACAGGTCACTTCTACCCCAAAAGAGATTCCAATGATCCAAAAATATGAATTCTTCCCCCACACACCAGCTCCTCAGCCATACACTCATCTGCTCTATTCTTCTATTCCTGTACTCACTAGCTCGTAGCACCGGGAGTAATCCAGATATTACTACTGTCGAGGACCTCCTTTTTAAATTCCTGCCTAACTCTCTGTAAACTCCCTTCAGAACCTCAACCTTTTCCCTTCCCATGTCTTCTTAATGGCATTGTAGTTTGGGACACACTGAGCACAGTTTATGCACCTAAAGGGCTGGGTGTGGCCAGGCCGTTCTTTGCACGTCTTTTAATCCTTCAGTTAGCATGTGCACAATAGGATGAAGGGCCTTTTCAGTGCTGTAGATATCTATGATTGTCACTCTAGCTTATTCTTCCTACTAGGTTAGGTGATGGTTGAGCGCTATTACTGTTAGACTATTAATCCAGAAATGAGAGTGTGGTGCTGAAAATGCACAGCCGAAGAGCAGGAGAATCGCCGTTTTGGGCATAAGCCCTTCATCAGGAATGAGGCTTGTGGGCCAAGGGGGCTAAGAGATAAAATAGGAGGTGGTGGGGCTGGGGGGGGGTAGCTGAAAGTGCGATAGGTAGATGAAGTTGGGGGTGAAGGTGATAGGTCGGAGAGGAAGGTGGAGCGGATAAGTGGGAAGGAAGATGGACAGGTCAAGAGGCCGGTGCCGAGGTGGAAGGTTGGATCTGGGACAAGGTAGGGGAGAGGGGAAATGAGGAAACTGGTCAAATCCACATTGATGTCATGGGGTTAGAGGGTCCCAAGGTGGAAGATGAGGTGCTCTTCATCCAGGTGGCAGGTGGTAAGAGCTTAGAAGTAGAAAAGGCCCAGAACCTGCATGTCCTTGGGGAGTGGGGAGGTGGGGGTTGTTTAAGTTTTCAGCCACGTGATGGTGGGGTTGCTTCGTGTGTATGGCCCAGAGATGTTCTCTGAAGCACTCCGCAAGTAGATGCCCTGTCTCCCTAATTTAGAGGAGACTACATCGGGAATAATGGATAAAGTAAATGACGTGTGTGGAAGTGCGGGTAAATCTCTTACAGATATGGAAGTCTCCTTTGGAGCCTTGGACAGAGGTGAGGGTGGGGTGTAGACACAGGTTTGCAATTCTTGCGGTGTCGGGGAAGGTGCCAGGAAGGAAGGGCAAGACAAGAGTCATGGAGGGAATGGTGTTTACACAATGCAGGTAGGACTGCTGAGGAAAACGTATTCCTGGTGGTAGGGTCTGTTTATAGGTGGCAGAAATGGCAGAGGATGATGTGATGTATCTGGAGGTTGGTGCGGTGGAAGGTGAGGACCAGGGGATTCTGTTCTTGTTGCAGTTGGAGTGGTGGGTTCAAGGGCGGAAGTGCAGGAAGTGGATAAGAAGGAGAAATTGCAATCTTCAAAGGAGGCGGCCATCTGGTATGTTCTGTGGTGGAATTAGTCCTCCTGGGAGTAGATGCAGTGGAGGCAGAGGAATTGGGAAAACAGATAATGTTTTTACAGAAGGCAGGTTGGGAGGAGGTGGAGTCCAGGTAGGTCTGGGAGTCAGTGGGTTTGTAGTAGATGTCCATATTGAGTCGGTCGCCATTAATGGAGATGGAGAGGTCTAGGAAGGGGAGGGAGGTGTCCGAGAGTCCAGCTGAACTTAAGATCGGGGTAGAACATGTTAGTGAAGTTGATAAACTGTTCAACCTCCTCGTGGGAGCAGAAGGTGGCGCTGATACAAACATTGATGTAGTGAAGGAAAAGGTGGGGAATGGTGCTGGTGTAGCTGTTGAAGATGGACTGTTCCACATACCCGACAAAGAGACAGGCATAGCTAGGGCCCATGTGGGTGCCCATGGCTACCCCTTTGGTCTGGAGGGAAAGGGAGGATTCAAAGGAGAAATTGTTAAGGGCGAGGACCAGTTCAGCCAAACGAATGAGTGGGTCAGTGAAAGGGTACTGGTGGGTACGGCGGGAGAGGAAGAAACAGGCCTTCATCATGGCGAACAGATGTGTACAAGGACTAGATGTCCATGGTGAAGATGAAGTGTTGGGGCCAGGGAAACGAAAGTCAAAGAGGAGGTGGAGGGCACGGATGGTGTCCTGAACGTAGGTGGTGAGTTCCTGGACCGGGGGGATAGGACAGTGTCAAGATAGGTGGAGAGGAGCTTAGTGGGGCAGGAGCAGGCTGAGACAATGGGTCGACTGGGGCAGTCAGATTTGTGAATTTTGGGTAGAAGGTAGAACCGGGTGGTGCAGAGTTCCCGGACTATGAGGTTGGAGATCTCCTGAGGTGATGAGGTTGTGTTTGGTCTGGGAGATGATGGTTTGGTGATGGGAGGTGAAGTCATGGTCAAGGGGGCAGTAGGAAGAGGTATCCACGAGTTGGCACCTGGCTTCAGTGGTGTAGAGTTCAGTGCGCTAAACTACTACTGCAACCCCAATGTCCGTTGGTTTGATGGTGAGGTTGGGGTTGGAGCGGAGGGCTGCGCATTGCGAGGTGAGAGGTTAGAGTGCATGAGGGGGGTGGACAGGTTGAGGCAGTAAGTGTTCCAGCAGCAGTTGGAAGTAAAGAGATCGAGGGTGGGTAACAGGCCAGCACAGGTTGTCCAAGTGGATAGGGTGTGTTGGAGGCAGGAGAAGGGCTCCTCCAAGGGTGGGCAGGAGTCCTGGTGGAAAAAGTAAGCTCGGAGGTGGAGGAAGAAATGTTTGATGTTGCAACGTGTGTTGAATTTATTGATCCGGGAGCATAGGGGGATGAAGGTGAAGATTTTGATGAAGACTGATCGTTTGTCCTAAATGAGGGGGATGGGGGGGGAGGGGGGGAAGTGGTGGTAAACCTAGGACCTGGCATGGGGCTGGAGTCAGGAGTGGAGGTGGAGATTGTGGCTGGAGCGGGCAAGGTAGTGAGACTGAGGGTGACGTCACTTACAGAGGTGATACTCACCCCAGCGTCAGGGGGTGGAGGTGGTGCCTACGGGATCTGCAGGGGTATAAGTGGCGTAACACATGACATCAGCGATGACAATAAGTGACATCAGCAGGAGCAGAAGTGGTTGCAACTGCAGTAGCTACAGCGGTGGAATGCACTCAGGGTTCAAATTATGCAATGGTAGATGGGTTCAATGAAAACATGGAGTTAAGAGTCTATGATAATGGCCCTCTTGTGTTGCAGTGGTAGTATCCCTACTCCTGAACGGGTAAGCCCAGGTTCATGTCCCACCTGCTCCAGAGGTGTGTAATAACATCTCCGAACAGTTTGATTAGAAAAATAGGGCAAATAACAAAACAATTTAAAAAGAAACTAATGATGACTGTCGATTATCAGGTAATGTCCTTCAGTAAAGCAAATTTGCCATCCTTGCTTGGTCTTGTCTACATGTGACTCCAGCCCACAAATATGGTTAATTCTCAACTGCCCTGTGAAATGGCCTAGCAAGCCACTCTGTTTTATCAATCACTACCAAGTCTCAACAGTGAAATGAAAGATGGACTACCTGGTATCGACTTTGGCACCAAGAATAATAATAGCAAAAACAAAATGCCCTGGTAACACTGCAAAATCCTTCTTACTAATATCTGGGGCAAGTGCAAAAATTTGAAGAGCTGAAGTGAGGGTAACAGCGTTTGATATCAAGGTAACATTTGACTAAGTGTGGCATCAAGGAACTCTAGCAAAACTGAAATCCATAGGAAACTCCATTGGTTGGAATCATACCTGGTACATGGGAAGATGATTGTAGTTGTTGGAGATTGCTCATCTCAGCTCCAGAACATCTCTGCAGGAGCTCCTTAGGTTCGATATTTCTAATCAACCTGTTCAGACTTACTATCTCAGAAGCACATGGGATCCAAACATGGACTTCCTGGTCTAAAGGTAGGGACATTATTATTGTACCACAAGGGCCCCAGTCCTTCAGGAGACTGTCCCAGGTCTAATCATCTTCAACTGTTTCAATGACCTTCTCTCCACCATGAAAAGGTTAGAAGGGGTGTGTTTGATGATTGCACAACACTTTGCACCATTCCTGATTCCTTAGATACTGAAGCAGTCCATGTCCAAATGCAACAGGACATGAGCAATATCTAGGCTTGGACTAACAAGTGCAAATAACAGTCACTTGGAGGGAGGCAATGATCATCTCCAATAAGAAAAAATCTTACCACCCTCCCTTGACATTCAATGGTTACCATCAATGATTCACTAACAACATTCTGGGGATAGCCATTGACCAAAATTGAACTGGAGTCACCATAAATAGTTACAACAAAATCAGGTCAGAGAATAGGAATGGAGAGAGGAACTTACCTGACTCCCCAAAGCCTGTCCACCATCTACAAGTCAGGAGTGTGATTGAATACTCCCCACTTGCCCAGATGCGTGCAGTTCTGGCAACATAAGAAGCTTGACCCCATCTCAGACAAAGCAGCCAATTTGATTGGCACCATATCCCCAAACATTTGGCCACTTCACCACAATGCTCAGTAGAAGTGTACATTATCTGCAAGATGCACTGCTGATATTCACCAAAGCTCCTCAGACTGCATCTTTCAAGCCCACTTCCTTCCAAGAAGACAATGGCAGCAGGTTCATGGGAAAACTACCACCTGCAAGTTTTCCTCCAAACCACTCATCTTGTATTGGAGATATATCACCATTCCTTCACTGTCAGTAGGTAAAAGTCTTGGGAATTCCCTCCCTGACAGCACTATTAGTCTATCTACAGCACATGAACTGGTGGTTGGAGGAAGCAGCTCTGCACCACCTTCTCTAGGGCAACTAGGCAGTTGAGAATTAACCATATAAGTGGCCCAGCAAGCAATACACAGATCCCTCAACAAAATTTAGAAAAAAAGTAATTTCATAGCTCTCTGCATTAATTTACATCTGTCATATATTAAACAGACTGTTTAGATTAGATTAGATTAGATTAGACTGTCTAGATGCTCTAAAGATTGTAATAGAATGGATAAAGAAAGAATACTTTACTCCCCAATTATAATCAAGAAATTCAACATAAATTCCTTTCTCCAGAGTGGTGAGAATGTGGAATGCACTGCCAGAGGGAGTGATCAATTGGGATACTATAGACACATTTAAGGGGAAGCTAAACAAAGATACAGTGGAAAAGATTTACGACAACAACAAGTTTAGATGAGGAATGCTGGGAGGAAACTCAAGTGAAACAAACACCAGACATGTTGAGCAAGTGGCCTATTTCTATGAGAAAGTGAGGACTGCAGATGCTGGAGATCAGAGCTGAAAATGTGTTGCTGGAAAAGCGCAGCAGGTCAGGCAGCATCCAAGGAGCAGGAGAATCGACGTTTCAGGCATGAGCCCTTCTTCATGAGCCTATTTCTATGCCCAGTATCCAGTCAAAAGAAGAACATTTACAAACAAAACTCTTATCCAAATTTTGCACGCATATCTCACGACATCATGAATCAGGTAGGCTTCAAAACCTGCTATAAAGCCATCGTGCGACACAACTTCTGAAGGCCTACTCCTCCATTACTTGAAAGTATACCTAAGCAGTCAATAACATATCACCATAAAATAAAGTCACCATAAGCGGTTCAAACAATTTACTTCAATTTATATATATCACCTCTAACGTCATAAAACATGTTATTGCGCTAATTACATTATTGTGACCGTCCGTCTCCTCAGGGTGACTGTTGCATTTTGTTAAGTTGCCACTTGATAGTTTCAAACACGAATATCAACGCCTCTCGACAGTTTGACTCCAGCGTCATTCTCACAATGTGAACATAAATTAAATATTAAAATAATTGCAGTTAATATTGTGCAAACAACCAAGGAATCAAGAGATGCTATGACCAATCACCAGGCTAATTTACAGTTGAGGAGAGCTGTTTCTCGCCGGGATTAATATATTCCACAATCATCGATAAAACAAACTTTGCAGTTTTAGTAACGCAGTTCACAAAGAATCAATAAAACTCCAGACCAGGGTAACTCACCATCGCTAATTGCCAAGACGGCTTCCAGGAACGAACAGCCGGCACTTGCCCAGCATGTACAAGAGCGGCAGTTTAACTGAAAATCCCGAATAGTCCACATTGATGTCAAATCTACCGCCATTTTGAAACGTTAAACCGCGGCTCTAACTGGGCATGTACCTAACCTCTCAGCACTCTGGGAATTGCAGTCCTCCCCACAAGATCACCACCAACCATTACAATTTTATTGAGTTTTTCCAACAAATTCTGTTTTTGCTTCTGGTTTCCAGCAACACAAGTTCCTTCGTTATTTTTCGAACAACTTAAAAGCGTTTATTTTTTGCCTAGCCAGCAACATAAATACACAAGTGTACGCAGAAAATCTCAATAAATTGATCACAAAAATAAAAGGAGGTAACATTTCCACGAAACAACAGTACAAAAAAAAGTTTGATTGACTTTTACAACATTGTCGTAGAGACTTTCATTAATTTATTTACAGGGTGTAACATGAAAACACTCTAAGGAGACTTTTTAAAAAGTATTTTAACATTATGATGTTAAAAATCACACAACGCCAGGATTATAGTCCAACAGGTTTATTTGGAAGCATTCACTTTGAGAATGCTGCTCCTTCATCAGGTGGTTATGGAGTATTGGTTAGGCCACTGTTGGAATATTGCGTGCAATTCTGGTCTCCTTTCTATCAGAAAGATGTCGTGAAACTTGAAAGGGTTCAGAAAAGATTTACAAGGACGTAGCCAGGGTTGGAGGATTTGAGCTATAGGGAGAGGCTGAACAGGCTGAGGCTGTTTTCCCTGGAGCATTGGAGGCTGAGGGGTGATCTTATAGAGGTTTACAAAATTATGAGGGGCATGGATAGGATAAATAGACAAAGTCTTTTCCCTGGGGTCAGGGAGTCCAGAACTAGAGGGCATAGCTTTAGGGTGAGAGGGGAAAGATATAAAAGAGACCTAAGGAGCAACGTTTTTACACAGAGGATGGTACGTGTATGGAATGAGGGTTTGTAGGCATATGAGCCGGGTGCTGGCAGGTGGGACTAGATTGGGTTGGGATATCTGGTCGGCATGGACGGTTTGGACCGAAGTGTCTGTTTCCATGCTGTACATCTCTATGACTCTATAAGATCATAAGACACAGAATTTACAACAAAAGTTTAGTGTGATGCAACTGAAATTATATATTGAAAAAGACCTGGATTGTTTGTTAAGTCTCTCATCTTTTAGAGTGACCATGTTGGTTTCAGTTCTTTCATATGTAAATCCAGAACTTTTTTTTAAAGTTACACTCTCAAGTGAATTTTAACAGTAGGTGTCATGTCAACTCAGATAATGCATTGAAGGTATGAGGTGCCCTTTTGAGGCTGTCTATGCCCCAATGTTCAGACTGATTCTATTTCTAAAAAGGGATTTACAGAATTTAATGGACTCATGCAGTTCTTGAGCAAAGTAAAATGTAATTCTGCAAGTACAAATTCACTTCACAAACTTATACGTGTGTGTGCATGTGGATGTGTGTGTGTGAGTGTCTGTGAGAGTGTGTGTTTGTGTGTGAGTGTGAGTGCGAGTGCAAAGGAGTATAAGTCTGTGAGAGGGTGCATGTATGGGTGTGAGTGTGAGTGTATATGAGAGCATGTGAGAAAGGCCTTGTGTGTAAGAGAGGGTCTGCTTGAGTGTATGACTCTGGAGAAGTGAGTGTGAATGTGTAGTGCAGTGGGGTCGCCTGTAGTGTACCATTCTCACACATACACATCCCATGATCCAATCGTTCTACCAGCCCATCCTGCAGTCTCTGTGGTGCAATCAGTTAGCACGTTTGGCTGTTAACTGAAAGGTTCGTGGTTTGAGCCCAACCAGGGCTGTAGATTTTTGGGTGGCACAATGTCTCAGTGGTTAGCACTGCTGCCTCACTGCACCAGGGTCCCAGATTCGATTCCAGCCTCGGGTGACTGTCTGTGTGGAGTTTGTACATTCTCCCTGTGTCTGCATGGGTTTCCTCCGGATGCTCCAATTTCCTCCCACAGTCTAATTGACCATGCTAAATTGCCCATTGTATTAGGTGCACTAGTCAGAGGGAAATGGGTCTGGGTGGGTTACTCTTCAGAGGGTTGGTGTGGACCGGTTGAGCCGAAGGGCCTGTTTCCACACTGTAGGGAATCTAATCTAATCTACGCAGACACTCGTAAAACCCCACAGACACACATATAAATTTGTGGAGTGAATTTGGACAACTTGGGCTCAGAGGAGTTGTGTGGTAAGTCAATAATATTGTTGCCCCTTTCGCGTCCTACCATCTATTCTTAATGCTAAACATTCTCTTTCTTTTCCAATGATGTGTCTGGGTGAATCCGAGGGGAACTGTCACTGCAATAACTCGTGTACACAGCCACTTTAACAACCCTCAGATTCCTCATTGCCAATAAGCAAATATATTTAATGTAATAAATTGTTAAGATGAACCAGAAACTTGTTGCAGAAAATTTTGGGTTTAGTGTAATAAATTTAAACTGTAAAAAAAAAAGTTTTAACTAAAATTTCAATCTAATTAGATTCTTTATGCTTGTTGTGCACAAGTCTGCGTCACGAATGGAGAAACTTTCAGTTGTGTTCTTCCCTGCTATTCTGTTTCTATTCTTTGACCTGATTAGAGTTATGGGATATAGGTGAATTAATGTTATTTCTGCAAATTATAAGTTCTGATACAGAGTAAATGAATTCACATTAGTCTGTGATTGTTTCTCAGCTAGGAGCTGAGTTAGCAAAAATGGGAACTACATAGAGGAAGTATGTTAGCATGAGACGTGATTACAGAACAATGGTAGAAATACAGGCACTAGATAAAATGCTGTGAAGAGAGGCCTGTATAAACATCTGTTTTCCCACTTGTATGGGGACACAGGAACAAACCCCAATTAAAAGGGCTTAGTGATAAGATGCTGTGAGGGGCAGCGCAGATGGAGGGAGTAGATAATGGTAAGCAAAGGATGGGATGACGTCAAACAACCTTATGGGAGCCAGAGATAGGCATTTGTCACAGACAAGGCCGGATAAACAGAAGTTGTGGGATCAGTCTTAAGGAAATAAGTGATGTAAGTGGAGGAGGGGGCAAACAATGAAATAAGAAAAAATATGGGGATTCAAACTGTATAAATTTTGAGAGTTTGTTGGATTTGATGTGTATTTGTCATTGTCTTACCTGGCATTAGACATTGCACCCACTTGCAAGTGTACAAATAAAACGGCACTACTAGTTCAGATTTCTGGTCTTGGACTGAAATTATTGAAGTGAGTGAGCTTTTGTTTCTCACAATTGGGGGCTGTCCGGGATTTTCTTCCATTGCCAGGGGGAGTGGCTGGCCTTGGACACTGGGAAGACGCGTCCCGTTCCCCATTGAGGAGCGGTCTCATGTCCCGGTTTGGTCTGCTCCCTTGGGTGACTGGTCTGAATCCTACAAGAGAGACATCTGAATCAGATAGTGATAGGAGCTCGATAGACGATACGGCGAAAAAGGGGCCAGGCAACTCTGTGCACAGACCAAGGTAAGAAAATTGACTTTTAAGTATTGCCTTGGTGGCCGGGATTGAGTTTTAGTAGTTAATAAGGGTCTAACGAAGGAACTCAATATGGATTGTGCTGTGGGTAAGGAAAAAGCCTCCGGGAAAACAAAGTAAGGAAAAGGCAATGGAAATGGAGGCGGGGTCCCTTACAACATACCTCCAGAAAGTCCTTTGGGCAGGATGTTGTGGAATTGGCAAAATAATGCTTGTACAGGGGAGAAAGATGATTAAATATTGTTGCTTTGTCTGGACTAAGGAATCCATTCTTCGTCCCACTGTCTTCTGGCCAAAGTACAGATCGGACGAAGACTGGGTTTGTAAATATCTGAATTTATATGTCATTGTGCGAGAGAGACAGAGAGTGAAAAGAGCTGTACAGCTGGTAGGAAGTTTAACAATTTGTGATTTGGTTTGAGTGAACATTTGTTTGTTGGTGATTGAATGTTTGTGTTTTATTCCCTGGAGCTTGAGTTCCAGGACTGTTTTGAATCTGATTTTTATTATGGAAACTTAACATGATTTCTTTTAAGGTTAAGGATTCTATCGAGATTATGAAGAAAAAAAAGAATGATAACTCCTGTTCTTTTTACAGGTCATGACTGCCTTACTATCAGTTTCGATCTAACCTCTTTTATCTTTACATAAAAGCGATTTATGGAGGACAGTTGAAGTTTCAGTTCAACATTAGATTGTAGTCAAAGCAAAATTCTATGGTTAATATCTGTGACCTTGGATTCAGCCATTGTTCATGCATTAGAAGTTTTTTTAAACTTGAGTAGACAAATTCTTTTAAGGCAGCTCTGATTATTTTACGACCTATAGTATTGTAATTGAGCAATGATTGGTCAGGACTATTTAAGAAAACTAATTTTGGATTTAAATTACAGGATTAAAACTGGGTAATATCAGTGAATTTTAAAATTGGGAACTGTATGCATTTTGCATTTTAAATATTAAATACTGAAGAAATTAACGTAAATATATAAATATATTTATAAGTTAGGAACAGGCTTTAAAGGTTAGTCAAGCATGAATTGATGAATTGGTGTTTGAAGTTATGGGGAGCTAGAAATATTGCAATATTTCTTTTACAAAAAAAGGGGAAGAACGTAACGACTTATCCCCTTCGGGAGGTACCCATAGGGGACAAAGAGATTGGGTTTGTAAGTGCCCCCCTCACCAGTGGGGAGGTCAGAACATTTAAAAAGGAAATGAAGGTCCTGGTTGAGGATCTGGTGGGGTTGTCTGAACAAATTGATCAATTTCTGGGGCCCAGTCTGTATATCTGGGCTGAGTTAATGTCTATTTTGAATATACTATTTACTGGGGAAGAAAGGGGACTTATACGAGGAGCTGCCATTAAAATATGGGACAGGGAACACCCTATTGGAGATGGGGATGCTGGACAAGTAGAAGTGAAGTTTCCCCTCAAAGACCCCCAGTGGGAAAACCAAAACACGGAGCATAGAGAAGAAATGAGGGAATTGAAAGACCTGATTCTAAAAGGAATAAGAGAGGCAGTTCCGAAGTCACAGAATTTGACTAAAGCCTTTGAAGTTAGACAGGAGAAAGATGAGACTCCCTCAGCTTTCTTGCAAAGATTAAGGGACTCAATGCGGAAATACTCTGGAATGAACCCTGAGGACCCAGTGGCACAGGATCTTTTGAAAGTACATTTTGTGACAAAAGCATGGCCAGACATACAGAGAAAGATACAGAAGATAGAAGGGTGGAGCGAAAAACCATTAGATGAATTGTTGAGAGAGGCACAGAAAGTGTTTGTAAAGAGAGAGGATGAGAG
>NC_057715.1:76269598-76282395 GCF_004010195.1 Chiloscyllium plagiosum
GGGTAAGAGATTACTGTTCGATACTTCTTTTGATGACAGGATTTATCTTGATTCGGTAGGAGTCCCTAGGGGAGTGCCTGATGAATTCAAGGCTCGTAACCAGATTGCAGCAGGCTTTGAGTCAGCTCTCTTTTGGTGGGTAACAATTAATAAAAATGTAGATTGGATAAATTACATTTTCTATAATCAACAGCGATTTATAAATTATACAAGAGATGCGGTTAAAGGAATATCAGAACAGCTTGATGCGACAAGTAGGATGGCATGGGAGAACAGAATAGCCCTTGATATGAATTTAGCAGAAAAATTCATGTGTGTGATGTTAGGAGGAAGCTATTGTACCTTTATTCTTAATAATACTGCGCCTGATGGTTCAATTACTCGGGCCTTACGGGGATTGACTACTTTAGCAGAGGAATTGGCTGAGAATTCAGGAGTAGACACATCTCTCACGGGATGGCTTGAATCCTGGTTTGGAAAATGGAAGGGGATGGTGGTTTCTATCTTTACTTCCCTGATAGTAGTAGTCGGGGTATTGGTGGCCATTGGCTGTTGCGTCATACCCTGTATACGAGGGCTCACCCAAAGACTGATTGAAACAGCCTTGATGAAACAGATGCCCCTAAGAGGGAATCAGACAGAGGAACTTTATCGGCTAAATAATGAGGAGATGAGTGAAACTAAGATGGATGAAATCTCTGAAATGATGCTTGCGAATTTTGGGAACGATGTTTAAAAAAAAAGACAAGAATGCAGAAGATAACAAAAGGTAATCAAAAGAAAAAGGGGAAATTGTGGGATATAGGTGAATTAATGTTGTTTCTGCAAATTATAAGTTCTGATACAGAGTAAATGAATTCACATTAGTCTGTGATTGTTTCTCAGCTAGGAGCTGAGTTAGCAAAAATGGGAACTACATAGAGGAAGTATGTTAGCATGAGACGTGATTACAGAACAATGGTAGAAATACAGGCACTAGATAAAATGCTGTGAAGAGAGGCCTGTATAAACATCTGTTTTCCCACTCGTATGGGGACACAGGAACAAACCCCAATTAAAAGGGCTTAGTGATAAGATGCTGTGAGGGGCAGCGCAGATGGAGGGAGTCGATAATGGTAAGCAAAGGATGGGATGATGTCAAACAACCTTATGGGAGCCAGAGATAGGCATTTGTCACGGACAAGGCCGGATAAACTGAAGTTGTGGGATCAGTCTTAAGGAAAAGAGTGACGTAAGCGGAGGAAGGGGCAAACAATGAAATAAGAAAAAATATGGGGATTCAAACGTATAAATTTTGAGAGTTTGTTGGATTTGATGTGTATTTGTCATTGTCTTACCTGGCATTAGACATTGCACCCACTTGCAAATGTACAAATAAAACGGCACTACTAGTTCAGATTTTTGGTCTTGGACTGAAATTATTGAAGTGAGTGAGCTTTTTTTCTCAGAGTGGTGCTGGAAAAGCACAGCATGTCAGACAGCATCCGAGGTGCAGAAAAATAAAACGCAGATGTTCCTTCTCGCAGAGTGCTTTAGGGAACATCTCTGGGACACCCGCACCAATCAACCCCACCACCCCGTGGCCGAACATTTCAACTCCCCCTCCCACTCTGTCGAGGGCATGCAGGTCCTGGGCCTCCTCCATTGCCACTCCCTCACCATTCAATACCTAGAGAAAGAACGCCTCATCTTCTGTCTCAGAACACTTCAACCCCAGGGCATCAATGTGGACTTCACCAGTTTCCACATTTCCCCTCCCCCCAAATTACCCCAGTTCCAACCTGCCAGTTCAGCACCATCCTCATGTCCTGTCCTACCTGCCAATCTTCGTTCTACCTATCTGTTCTGCCCTCCTTTCCGACCTATCACCTTCATCCCTACCTCCACCCACCTATTGCACTCTTAGCTACCTTCTCTTCAGCCCCATCCCCTTCCCATTTATCTCTCCACCCTGGTGGCTCCCTGTCTCATTCCAGATGCAGGGCTTTTGCCTGAAGTGTCGATTTCCTGTTCCCGGGATGCTACCTGACCTGCTGTGATTTTCCAGCACCATTCTAATCTTGACTCTGATCTCCAGCATCTACGGACCTCATTTTCGCCTATTATTTGACCTGCTGGGTTTCTTAAGCAATTTTTGATTTTTGCTTGTTCCATTATTTGACTGTTTGTTTGGTCGGTGTTTGCAGTATGATGATTCAACCATTTATCCATCCTTGCCAGCGTTTTTTTTTCATGATGTTCCTACATTGGGTTGATCCGGTTGCAGAAAAGACGAGTTGACATTACATCCGGGACAAGGGAGAATTCCCTGAATTACCAACAGAGGATGAAGGCATTTTTGTGATTTGTTTCACATCCTAATATCTGATATTAAAAAAATTATCTGCCTCAACCGCGACGAAAAGTAGTCAAGGTAAGACATCACAATTTTAAATTTGCTGGACGTCTTGAGAGCTAAATATAAGATGGCACAGAGAGAAGTATTAATTGCGATATTCTGTATCCGCCCTGATTTTGTGGCTACTCGATCGACATGCAAAAAAAAATCGAGTGAAAATCTAAAATTTTTTTTAGACAAATTCCTCTGTCTCATAATTTTAAAAAGACTGTACCTACAAAAGGACTTGTTTCCGATAGGGTACATAAACCGTTTATTGTGCTGTTGCAAGGCTTCCATCTTCCGGTAAATTGTTTTTATTCAGTCATGGAAAATAGGCGTTGCTGGCAAAGTGCGCACTTATTATTCCTACCGAATTGCTACTTTCCAGAATCGCTCCAGTCTGCACTGAAAGGGGGCGGCAGAAAGCTACCTGTAGTTTTGATAAAAATCACACAACACCAGGTCATAGTCCTCGTTTATTTGGAAGCACTAGCTTTTGGGGTGCTGTTCCTTCATCAGGTGGTTGTGGAGTATAAGGTCCTAAGACACAGAATGTATAGCAAAAGTTTACAGTGTGATGCATCTGAAATTATATATTGAAAAATACCTGGATTGTTTGTCAAGTCTCTCATCTTTCAGAGTGGCCATGTTGGTTTCAGTTCTTTCATATGTAAACCCAGAACTTTTTTTTAAAGTTACATTTTCTCAAGTGAATTTTAATAACCGGTCCCATGTCAGCTCAGATAATGCATTGAAGGTGTGAGGTGCCCTGTGTAAAGCTGTCTGTGCCCCAGTGTTTAGACTGATTCTCTTATGATGCCCACATATCTTTGAGGAGAAAGTGAGGTCTGCAGATGCTGGAGATCAGAGCTGAAAATGTGTTGCTGGAAAAGCGCAGCAGGTCAGGCAGCATCCAGAGAACAGGAGAATCGACGTTTCGGGCATAAGCCCTTCTTCAGGAATTCCTGAAGAAGGGCTTATGCCCGAAACGTCGATTCTCCTGTTCCCTGGATGCTGCCTGACCTGCTGCGCTTTTCCAGCAACACATTTTCAGCTTCCCCATTATCTACCCACCTAGCATGCACACAGCACAGGGGGAGACAGACAGTATTGGAATAGAGAATACAACTTAATAAGTGGAGTTACAGTAAGAAATGAATCAGAATTACTATGCATTGATGTGATTTCACAGAATATGGTTGATTAAAATTGCTGAGTTACTGGTGTAGATTGTCCCATGAAATTATAATGTGGCTATAATGGAGATGTGGCTCAAAGAAGTACTGAACTGGACATAAAGTACTGCTGGTACCAGCTGTTCAAAAAGGGTACGGTAAAGAAATGGTTGTCAAAGTTGGTTGAGATCATTGTAGTGCTACAGAAAAAAACATACCTCAGATGGTTTAAGGATAGAACCACTTGGCTAGAACTAAGGAACAAAAAAGGCTGTAACTACGTTGAGCCTCTACTGCGTGGAAGCACGCCATTTGATCCATCGAGTCCATACCAATCCTCTGAAGAGCATCCCACCCATATTCCTTTAACCCTGCATTTCCCTTGGCTAGTCCACCCAGCCTGCACATCCCTGGACACAATGGGCAATTTAGCATGGCCAATCCACTGTAACCTGCACATCTTTGGATTGTGGGAGGAAACCGGAGCACTCCAAAGAAACCCACACAGACTCAGGAAGAAGATGCACACTTCACACAAACAGTCACCCGAGGATGGAATCGAACCCGTGTTTCTGGCGCTGTGAGGCAGCAGTGCTAACCACTGAGCCAGTGGTGAATGCCAATCTCCATATTCATAACAAAGTTTGCATTGTTTCAATTTATGTTGTAATTATATACTCCTGCCAGTAGTGGTGCTCAGTTATAGAAACAGTAAAGAAGTGATATTTTATGAAGAGCATAAGTGAAATATCTCAGGAAAGGCTCAATGAACAGTATTGTTAAAGTTTTGTTACATGACTTTAAACTTGGAATGTAGTTGGGTTATGGGGAAAAGCTGGAAAGTGGAGTTGAGTGTTGTCACATCAGCCATGATCTTATTGAATGGAGAAGTAGACTGGGTAGGTTGAGTGCTCGAGTTCTGCGTCTTATGGTCTTCTAGTTTTTAGTTCAAAATAGTGACACCTTTTTATTATTGGACACTTGTGTATTTGAAAAGCAAACAAAAGCTTATAGTGAATCATAAGATCATGAATCATCAGAGACATTGACTTTTGAAGTCCTATTTGGAGCCACCATTTAATTATAAAATGAAGCTGAAGACCTGTGCCTTGAACGATACTTTATCTGGTGTTGATATGTAGCAAAGCTTATGGTGAGGCGCCCTGGATAGTGAATACAACAACATCTTGTCTTAGTTGACTTACTATAAGTTATGCTTCCATACCATCATGCTTCCAAATTTGAATAAATTTCCTGGATAGCTTAAAACATATCAGGGATTAAATTGGAGTAAATGTTAAGAATGCAATAGAAAGTTGCATTTAAACTTTGTTCTATCTCCTGTGAACAAATTTTACCAAAAAGCTTATTTATGAAATAATTTGTGCAATATTACTACCTACTGTAATAATTGATAATTTTAGAATAATACTTTGTAGAGTTACAGTTTTTTTTAAAGATGTTAGTTACTGTTTGATATAAAATAATTCCAAAGAAATTGAATTGTTTGGGCAGGTATACCATGGCCATATTTACTGACTGTGTGGTGGTTCTGAATGTGAAGGAGTTGCCAGTAAAAGAGAGAAATAAGTTGAATACTGCTATCAAGAACAATGATGGAATAATAGCTTATGTGGTCAATCAACAGGTAAGACTTAAACACTGCCATATATGCTAATCTAGCATAGAGGCTGTTGCGGTGCAGTGGTAATGTCCCTTCCTCTGAGCCAGGAGGCCTGATTCAAGTCTCACCTGTTCCAGAGGTGTGTAGTAACATCTTTGAACAAATTGTTTAGAAATATCTTTAAAATGTGTTATGCACTTAATGTCAGATAATTCTTTCTTGTCTGTCCTTTTTGGAGTAATTGATGCAAAGTTACTATTTCATTCAATTGGTTAATTTAAACCCCAAAGCAAGATGTGTTCTGTTCATCAAGCATTATGGTAACCTATAATTTGTAATTGCAGCAGTGCTGAAATAGGACTTGTGGGTACATGATGTTTAGTCACAATACAGACAGTAGTTATAATTTAGTAACGGAATGTTCATTTCTGCAGCAACTAAATTGTGCCATGGTCAGTGTTATGAGCCATGACTAAGATCAGAACTAGTAACTTTTTAGTGGCAGAAGAACTAGTACCTCAGAGGACATCAGCTGCATACAAGCAAAAAATTATTTAGTAAGACTACTTGTGTTTCCTTTAAGGAAGATGTAGTGATTGGAACCAGGTTGACCTCATTAGACTATGAGGTCATTAGCCCAGGTTAACAACTTCTTTCAATCAGGAAAGTCCTGGCTGATCTATATAACCAGGAGATTTATTTGTCTTTTCTCCCTTGTTTAAGGAAGATATTTGCATTTTTTTTATTTCTTTATTGGTTTTGTTTGTTTTTTCCTTAAAAACATATAACTGGGAGATTAGATCCCCTTCAGTTCAGGCAACTGACTCCAAGCTGACTGTATGGTGTACAAGTATATAAAGGGTGACTTGGTGACGGGATACCGGCCTTGGTGCAAGGCAACAGGAAACCTCCATGTATTCCCCCCTAGTATTGTGGCTCATTGTTCATTGACACTGAAAATGGAAGATTGTTATGTGTCACTGCCAGAAAAGGAACAGGATCAGGAAGAAAAGAATAGCACTGTGAACAACCTGCTGTTGGGCAAACCACCACTACAAATGTGTAACAAAGAGACAATAGCTTGAGGTTAATAATGAAAATGTGATATTAAGAAATTGCTGAAAAACAATTTTTTGCTGCAACACCTTTGTGAAAGCAATAAGGCAATTGTGAAAACAAAGAAGGATACAAAAATAAATGGCTGGTTGAATTAAGAAAAATCCAAATATCTTTTTTCAACACATTTAAAGAGCAAGAGAAAGGCCAACTCTTTTGACTCAAATGTGACAGCTATATTGTAATATGCGTGGGTGCAAAAGATATGTGCAGATTCGAACTGAGTATTCTTTTTCTTCTGTCTTCACAAAACAGGTATGATGCAGACATTCTAGTCAAAGAGAAGGTGGTATGAATTATTAGATAAATTAGGGGTGGCATGGTGGCACAGTGGTTAGCACTGCTGCTTCACAATGCCTGAGACCCCGGTTCAATTCCCACCTCAGGCGACTGACTGTGTGGAGTTTGCACAATTTCCCCGTTTCTGCGTGGGTTTCCTCCCACAGTCCAAAGATGTGCAGGTCAGGTGAATTGGCTATGCTAAATTGCCCGTAGTGTTAGGTGAAGGGGTAAATGTAGGGGTATGGCGGGTCAGTGTGGAATTGTTGGGCCGAAGGGCCTGTTTCCACACTGTAAGTAATCTAATCTAATCTAAATTATGTAGATTCAAAAGGGAAATACCTGGACGGACTGACCACCTTGTAGGTGGATAAATCATGAGTGATGGATTAATTATATCCTAGGCTGTTTTTAAAAAGAAGAAGCTGGGAGGAAATAGCAGATTCAAGCAAGTTACCAAAAGTACAAGTCTGCAAATATACATTATTTGCAGACTATGTGAGGGACAAGTCAAATGTTATAGGCTGGTTATCTGACCTTTGTAGTGGGCAAATGACTGGAATCTGTATTGAGAAATAGGATTAACTGTCACATGGAAAGGCCCAGATTAATCAGGGACACTCAGTAAGATTTTAAGGGAAGATCTTGTCTCACTAACTTAGTTTCCTTTTGTGGAAGTAAAAAGGCGGATTAATGAAGGTAGCACAGTAGATGTTGTCTGCAGGCCTTTTAGTCAGGCATTAGAAAGACAGTTTCCAGTGGTGTTAGTTCTCTTCCTATTTAAGATATATATTAATAATTTAGCCTTAAATGTGGGAGGCACGATTGGGAAATTTGCAGACTGCACAAAAATTGCAAGGTTGTTGATAGTAAAGAGATGACTGTCAAATGCTGGAAAATATGTGATTTCAGTTGAGTGGAAAAGTGGTAAATGGAATTCAGTTCAGAGAAGTGAGGCTATATGCCTGAAGGCAAAGAAAGGGAATAAACAATAAATAGGAGAGTATTGAGAGAGCTGGAAGAAGTGATAGACCTTGGAATGCATGTCCACAAGTCCCTGAAGGCCCATGTATACAAGGTGGAAAGAAGAAATATGGGATGTTTTCTTTCGTTGGGAGATATTGAATATAAGAGCAGGGATGTAATGTTGGAACTGTATAAAACATTGGTTAGACCATTGAGGTTTTGCATACAGTCCTGGTCACAACATCACAGGATTGCTCATGAGAGAGTACAGAGAAGATTTACAAGAAATAATCTGACACCAAGTAACCCACTTCATAACTTCCCAAAGCCTGTTCACCATTTACAGTGCTCAAATCAGGAGCATTATGGAACACTGCCCTCTTGCTTGGATGAATGCAGCTCCAAAAGCAAGAAGGTTAACACCATGATAAAGCAACCAATTTACTTGGTACCACATTCTCAAACATTCACTTCCTCCAGCACCAACACATAACAGTAGCAGTGTGTATCATCTACAGGATGCCTAGTAGAAATTCTCCCAAGACTCTTTTAATCCTATGAGCACTGCCCTCTAAGTGGCAAGGGGAGCAGTTAACTGGAAACTCCATTACCTGCAAGTTCCCCTCAAAACCACTTAACATCCTGACTTGGAAATATATCACCATTCTTTCTCTGTCACTGACTCAAAATTCTGGATGTCCTTCTTAAACAACACTGTCTATCTACACCAAATGGATTGCAGTGAATCAAGAAGATAACTCACCACCACTGACTCAGGATGGGCAATAAATGCAGACCCAATCAATAAGGCCAAATCCCTGAATGGATAAAAATATATCTTTGAGACTTTAGGGGTGAATGATTTGGCACACACTGTCCAGTTCAACACCATTCCACAAGAAAGCTGGACTGTGTACCCCTAGGATGGTGGAAGTATTAGGGGCAGCAACATACATGGGCATGTTAGTCCTTGTACATGCAGAGGAGCCTGGTTTCCAATTATTTCAGCAATCCTTGCTATTGGATAAAGAATCTTTGCCAGGACTTTGAGGCAGTCAGTGGGCATTGGCCTACCCGTGTTTAAAAGAATTTGCGCCCAGTGAAGTTTGGGACCTAGAACATCAGGGCCCTCAATGGCGACCCCAATAAAAACAGTCTTGAATATCATAGCCCAGGAACTACAGCATGATAATATTGACATCACTACCCTAAATGACACATGGCCGAGACTGTCTTTTAGAAGGATAGGTCTGAGGATTAATGTCGAGTCCAAGGGGTTGGTTTCGCAGATTAAAGAAAAAAACTAGTTGGCTGCCTCACTGAGTTCCTCATGTGGGAGAAGCATACGCCTTATGAGGCTGTTCTGAATGCAGAAACAATATATCATCTGTATGGCAACCTCCAACTCTAGATCAGAGGAAATTCTATTCTGGCCATGATCAATCATTGTTACATGTCCAAGAGGGAGACAAGCTGATTCTCATTTATTACTTCAATGCCAGAGTTTGGAGGGACACAAACCTTTAAAAAAGCATTATTGGTAAGGAAGATGGAGGGAAGAGTCCTTGTCCTGATGAAATGTCTCGTCATAACAAACACTACTTCATAAGAGAGAAAAATATAAGATCTCATGGCAACACTCTCATTCTGAATATTGACATGTACTTGATTTCGCTATTGTCTGAACAAGGGACTGGAAAGATGTTCACATCACCACATGACAGGAGCAAGCAACCGCTGGACCAGCCACTGCCTAATCCAGTCTTCATTCTTCATTAGTTTGGCCAGAAATGTCAGCAGCAGTAGAACCACTGTCTCTAGAAACAGAATGTTGACAAATTTTAAACATTCTGTAAAGAAAACCCGCAGTACCTAACAACAATAAATGAGGACTACAGAATGTGCAGATCACCTGGTCAGCCCTTCAATCTATCATGAAGAGTACCCGCAAAGAGAGTCTAGATCTCTCTACGAGGAAACTGGCTTGGAAAGCATGACCAGGATCTCCAAGATGTATCAACTTGTAAGTACAAGGCTGCCCTGGATACCAAAACCTGACCGAATGAAAACAGGTCCACAAAAAAAAGTCGAGATCCAACAGAAAATGTTAAACAACAGATGATTGTGAAAAGAATTTTGGAAATTGAGCAAGTCACTGACAGCCAAGTAGATTCTTTCGCATAGTCAAGTCTGTCCATAGCCCAAACTTCCAAACGACTACTTCACTGAGAGCTAAGAATAGTGTAGTGGTGCTCATCTAGCATAACTGCAGCTGACATGAGCCCATCTGACAGCTGAGAATCAATACGTCTGCCATTGTAGATGAAGTCCTCACCAAAAACTAAAATACGACAGAGAAGTGCTCTTGGCATGAATGCATGGCTCCAATCTCCCTTATCTGGAAGGAGGAGAGCTCACCAATGAATCTCTAAGATGCTGCAATTGTGATTACCTTTTAAGAAAGGAAATAAAACCAATTGCAGTAATTACAGAGGGGCCATCATGCTGACTACTAGTCAACAATCACGGTAATCCTCAATCATATGAGATTTAAATCAATCATTTTTTTACTTTGAGCCTGCCCATGTCTTGACCTGAGAATCCTTGAGATAGCAGAAGATTTTCAACCATTTCCAAGTGATCAGGTCAAAACTAACAAAGTCTATTCAAAGAGAAGCCAGTCAGAGAACCCATGCCCCAGCTTGTACCCTCCCTGCAGGTTCTCCAGTGAATGGACACGATTCCTATTAGCGCAACAGAATTCCAACTGCCATTTTAGGTTGCTGACCATTCATCAGAACTAGATATAATTTTACTCCTGCATATGTATACATAAAAATATGTTCCAATTTCCATCATATGCGCAATGCATTTTAACTGTGCCAGTATTCTCTCATTTCCCCAATTATAACCCTCCACAATCCTTGGTGAAAATGTATAATCGAATATTTAATAGATAACAACTTACCTTGTTACTGAAATATTCTTGAAACCTTTGATAGTTTAATATACTGGTCATGATCATTTTCAAGTGAAATTGCTTCTGAAAACAGTCTTTTTCTTTAAATTTACAGTGTACTCACGTTATCACTTCAGACCTCAATTCCTTGAGTTCTTGCAGGCTGAAAGCCATTCAGAAATATAATATTCCTGTTGTAAATCTGGATTATGTGCCTAGCTGCATTAAAGAAGGTAAACTTTTGGATGTCAGCTGCTACAAACCAAGTGAACCAACATCTCGTACAATTGATAGTGATGGTAAGTACACTGTGAAAACTGGGCTACAAGTATGACTGTCCATATTGGCATTAAACTGGTAAAATTAATAATAAATTGTTGCAACCTGACTCAAATACAAGTTCTTTCTTTATGAATATAAAAGTACATGAACAAATACAGACATTTTTATCCTGAAAATTTACATCAACAGCAACAGAGGTGCAACTGAACTTGGAAATTCCACATGACAAGATGCAAGATGATGCAGAAAGCTTTCGGTATGTTAGTTTTGTAAAAATTATTTTATAAAATGTGGACACTGTTTAATGGACCAGCATTTATTGCCTTTTTTGCCTAATGTCCCTAATTAACATTGGGATGGTGGTGGCGAGCTGCCTTCTTGAACCACTGCAGTCCATGAGCTGCAGGTGTACCTGCAATGCTATCAGGGAGGTCAAAGATTTTGACCCATTGTCTGTGAATTTAATATTGATACAGTTTTCACATTAGGGTCGTGTGGTTTGAATGGGTACTTAAAGTTGTGGTTTTCTCATATCTGCTGCCTTCTCAATGGTAGAAGTAGCAGGTTGGAAGATGCTGTCAAAGGAGTCTTGGTGAGTTGTTGCAGTGCATCTTGCGTATAGCAAAGAAAGATGCCACTGGACATTGGTGTTGAAGGAATGACTACTTCAGCTAGTGGATGGGGTATCAAATCAAGCAAACTGTCTTGTCCTAGATGTTGGGGTCAAGATTAGAGTGGTGCTGGAAAAGCACAGCAGGTCAGGCAGCATCCGAGGAGCAGGAAAATCGACATTTCGGGCAGGAGCCCTTCATCAGGATCTATGATGAAGGGCTCCTGCCCGAAATGTCAATTTTCCTGCTCCTCGGATGCTGCCTGACCTGCTGTGCTTTTCCAGCACCACTCTAATCTTGACTCTGATCTCCAGCAACTGCAGTCGTCACTTTTGTCTTGTCCTAGATGTTGTTGAGTTCACTTATCAAGGTAGGTGGAACACATTCCATCACATTCCTGACTTGTGTTTTATAAATGAGAGATAGGGAGACAGCAGTTGAATTATTTGCCATAAAATTCATACTCTCAAATCTCCTCTAAAAATTTTGATAACCGAATTCTTCTTTGAAACCCTGCACCACAAATCTGGTTGTGCCCCCATCAGGGGGCACTTTTCTCTGCATGTTCATATGTCTGGATAGGCTGTCCTCTATCTGGTACCTCTGTGTATTCTCCAAATTCTTACCAGCTCTCCAACTCTTTTTGTTTGGCAGCCTTTATCTACTTGTAATTTGTTTGTAGGTCCTTAAACTTCTTCATCATAAGGGTTTTTATTTCTCATGATATTCCCAACCTGTTCCATTGCCATCAATTTTGTACAAAGAATGATCTTTACTCGCTCTTTTAACTTGTTTGGGACTACAAGATCTCACCCCCCCCCCCCCCCCCCCTCCCCCTATGATCAGAACTATTTTCATAATTTTATGATCTTTTCCTAGTACTATGTTCACTTCAAAGTCCGCTTTCATAATTGATGCTGCTTTTTTTTGTCCTTCTACATCTTTTCTCTCATTTTGCTAATCCCTGCCTGTTCAATTTCACCATCTTCTCTTTCCAAACATACACCTCTTCCCACCCTACATCCTGCAAAAATGCCATCCCGTATTCCCAATTCCTCCACCGTATCTACTCCCAGGAAGACCACAGAACACATCAGATGGCCTCCTTCTTTAGAGATCGCAATTTCCCTTCCCACGTGGTTAAAGATGCCCTCCAACGCATCTCATCCACATCCCGCACCCCCGCCCTGAAACCCCACCCCTCCAACCGTAACAAGGACAGAACCCCTCTGGTCCTCACTTACCACCCTACCAACCTTCGCATTAACTGCATCATCTGCTGACATTTCCGCCACCTCCAAACGGACCCCACCACCAGGGATATATTTCCCTCCCCACCCCTTTCCACTTTCCGCAAAGACTGTTCCCTCCATGACTACCTGGTCAGGTCCATGCCCCCCAACAA
>NC_057715.1:76282810-76297227 GCF_004010195.1 Chiloscyllium plagiosum
AGCTGGAAGTTTGGAACTGCGGTGAGGTGGGGGAAGGGGAAATGAGGAAACTGTTGAAGTCCACATTGATGCCCTGGGGTTGAAGCTCTCTGCCTGTATTCCTGATGAAGGGCTTTTGCCTGAAACATCGATTTTCCCGCTTCTCGGATGCTGCCTGACCTGTGCTTTTTAGCACCACTCTAAAATGGTTTCCAGCATCTGCAGTCCACAATTTTGCATAGTTTAAAAAAAACCTTGTTTTTCCATTTAAAGCCATTTATTGCATAATATTATTACAAGTCATTCCTAACCCACATGTTTGCCATATCTGGACATTCTAGAGTTCACTCTTCTTTTACAGTTCCCAAGTTTCAATCATCTGTTGCAATTGCCAAAGGTATCTTGTTCCTCATTTGTCCTGGTTATGAATCTCCTTTACATATCAATGTTTTTGCTCTGTTGCTGGGTGATCTCACATTGCGGCTCCATTCTTAATGTTATTGCTGAATGTCCCATTTGAGCCTAAAGTCCAAAGAAAATGAATATTTTCCAGGATTTGTTTTTAATGGCTTCTGATATTTTGTTTCAAAAGTGTGTTTCATTCCGAAAATCTAATTCCAGTTAATTCTACGATCCAATCCATTTTTGACATCTTAAAATAGTCAAATAATGTAAAGGCAAGCACTGAATTAGGAATGAGTTGAAAAGTATGGTGCTGGAACAGCACAGTCAGTCAGCCAGCTTCCAAGGTGGAGGACATTTCAGACATAAGCCCTTCATCAGGAATTGAGGGTGTTCTCTCCACCTCCACCTCCAAATCCAAGCCACCTGACCTGGGGGGAGAACACCTTACCTTCCACCTTTTTGGACCCTCCAATCACATGGCATCAACATCGACTTCACAGGTTTCCTCATCTTCCTTCTTTCTCTGCCCCCCCCCCCCCCCCCCCCCACCCCATCCCAGATCCAACCCTCCAACTTGGCACTTCCCTCTGGAACTGTGCTCCTGGCCAACTTCCTTCCTACCTATCTGTTGCACCCTTCCCTCTAACCTATCATCATTAACCCCAACCTGCATCTACCTATTGCTTTTCCAGCTACCTCATCCCTACCTGCACCCCCCCCATTCTTGATGAAGGGCTTATACTAGAAGCATTAATTCTCCTGTTCCTCAGATGCTGCCTGACCTGCTGTGCTTTTCCAGTGCTCTCATCATCAACATCTGCAGTCCTCGCTTTCTCCTAGTCACTGAATTAGGAATGCCCAAATACACCAAATGCAAGATTTTAAAAATTCTTCCAGAGAATTTCTATCTTGCTTTCTAGATTTAACAATGTCTGACCATGCCTAATATACATTTTAATAGGTTATTTTCTTATAAACTTTATGCATAAATTTTATTAAAATTTCCAAACTTTCCTCCATATACAGAAGTTAAACCTCCGGCTCTCTGATACTTTATTCCTGATCTTGCTTTTTGTAAAAAGCAACAGTGCTATGTCTTGCTTCTTTCTTAAGAGTCATACAATCATACACCTAGAAACAGACCCTTCGGTCCAACTCGTCCATGCTGTCCAGGTCATGTCTCATGTCCAGACATCCACTTGATTTTTCCATTGAACATAAAGTTCAGCTTCACAGACATCAGTAGGAAGTCATATCCTGATACTTTACACTTGCTTTCATTCATTCTTCTTCTTCAACATTAACTCCAGACACAATCTTATGACCGTAAAGAACTTTTAGTTTCCAATACAGGGGAACCTCGGTTATCTGAACAAGATGGGCGAGCACTATTTTGTTCGGATAATTGATTATTTGGTTAATCGATTTTAAATGCCTTTCCTCTGGGGCTCAGAGTTTTTAAAGTCTGCTTCCTATTCAGGAGACTGCAGCAGCACACAGTCTCACCCCCCGCCCACCCCCCCCCCCCCAACTCCATCCAACACTGCCCTCTGCCCAACACCGCCCCCCACCTGTCCGCCCCTGCCCCCTCTTTGGGGCAGCTGGACTGTATACCAACAACAAGACTGCTGCTGCTGCTGCCTTTGTGGGGTAAGTCTCTAAATAGCACACATACACACAGCCACAGCCACACACACAAGTTTTTACTGCACCTTTTTGACAGGTTCCACGTTTGCCCTGAGGGGGGTTGAGGTTAGAGTACACCCCTGTTTAGAACTCCAGGGAAAGTGTGGGAGAGAGAGCGCGGGAGGTCAGTCATTTGGAGACGATGCCTGTTTAATCACTATTAGAAACACGTCTTTGATGTAATGTTTCTATCGGGACCTCAAGATCTCATTTGGATAATCTGATTTTCGGATAATTGGTATTCGGATAATCGAGGTTCCTCTGTGTAATCACTTTTAGACAACCCTTCTACTGTCAATTTCAAGCCAGTTGATGCAATAGAGACACCTTTTCTTTGTGCATGGAGATTATTATCTATCTGCTTATAGCTGCTTCACTGCTTTTCTTTTAATAGTCAGTTTTAAATTCTGTTTATATTAATTAAATAGCTGCCATGGTAGGATTGGAACAATTGGTCTAGACCTCTGGATTACTAGGCTAGTGATATTACCACGGTATCACCACCTCCCCAAAGCAGATCAGCTAAATAGATTTGATATTTTGAATTAACTTATTCGGTGATGCTATGACATACCTCTGAAGCAGCTGGGATTTGAACATAGGCCTCCTGGCTCAAGGATGTTGGTTCCCTACCATTACACCACAGGAGCTAATCCTTCTCCCTTTATAAGGAGAATATTTTGTAACAAACCTGTTCAGTGATGTTATTACACCACTCTGGAGCAGGTGGAACTTGAACCCAGGTCTCCTGGCTCAGATATATGGACACTGCCACTGTGGCACAAAAGTCTCTCCTTCCCTGTTTTTAATATTTTTTTCTTTTTTATATCCAGAATTGCTCTTACATACCACTGAATGTTTTTTCCCTCTTCACCAAATCACCCATATGTTTGTTTATTTAACCTATTTTTCTATTTAGCCTGTTCAGAGATGTTATTTCAAATATCTGGAGCACATTGGACTGGAACCTGGGCCTTTCGGTTCAGTGATAGGAACACTATCACTGCACCATAAAATGGTCCCAACCCTTGGGTACTTTTTCATCTATTTACCACCATCAGTAAACCATTGTGTTTTTCAATTGATTAACTTACATGCAAATATAAACTTGTTAAGGGCAACGCAGACAACCAAAGTTGAGTGAGAGGTAAGGAAGAAGCGGAGATTATATCGAATTGGATTTTGGAAGGGGTCCTTCCTTGTTTCTATCTACCAAGTCAGTCATTAAGCAGTTAATCCAAATTACTTGCTAACTTGTTAGTATACTAAATCTTTAATTATTGAATTTTGGAAATTGTCATTGTTTGGTACTTGTGTGGAATGAAAACTATGAGCCACTGTCAGCTCAAGCCTGAATGTTGTCTGTGTCTTGCTACATATAAATGTAACTGCTTCAGAATCAAAAGAGTCGTTTATTTATTTCATCTTTCACTCCTTTTTTTTATGTCTGTATGGTGCACCATTCCTATCCAGATGCAGATGATATGCTGTTAAGTTTACACCAGTCTTTGTTAGTGTTAGTGAAGGTTATCTCAGTACAAAGGGATCTTGATCAGTTGAACCAATGGGCTGAGGAGCGACAAATGGAATTTAATTTAGATAAATGTCAAGTGTTGCATTTTAGCAAGCCAAACAAGAGCAGGACTTACACAGTTAATAGTAGGGACCTGGCGAGTGATGTTGAACAGAGAGATGTAGGGGTTCAGGTATATAGTTCCATGAAGATTGTGTCACAGGTAGGTAGGGTGATAAAAAAGGTGTTTGGCATGCTTACCTTCATTGCTCAGACCATTGCATATAGGAGTTGAGATGTCATGTTGCAGTGGTATAGGATGTTGGTAAGGCTGCTTTTGGAGTACTATATACAGTTCTGGTGGCTCTGCTATAAGAAGGATAATAGTAAATTGAAAAAGGTGCAGAGAAGATTTATCAGGATGTTATTGGGACTGGACAGTTTGAGTTTAAGGAGAGCCTGGATAGGCTGAGACTTGTTTCATTGAAGTATAGGAGGTTGGGTGGTGACCTTTATAGATGTTTATAAAATCATTGGGGAATAGATATGATGAATGACAAAGGTCTCTTCCCTAGAGTAGGGGAGTTCAAAACTAGAGTGCATAATTTTAAGATGGGAGGAGAATGATTTAAAAGGGACCTAAGCGGCAACTTTTTCATACAGGGTGGTTTGTATATGAAATTAACTGGTAGAGGAAGTAATACATGCAGCTAGAGTTACAACATTTAAAAGACATTTGGAGAGGAACATGAACATGAATAGGAAAGATTTAGAGGGATATAGGCCAAATCTAGGCAAATAGGACTAGTTTAGTTTTGGAGTTCTAGTTGGCATGGATGAGTTGCACTGATGGGTCTGTTTCTGTGCTGTATGACTCTATAATTAGCCTCAAAGTTATGCCAAGAACTTTCTGCTTCCTTGTAGAGATTCAAAATATTTTCCAAAGATTTAACAGATAAAATCTTTAATTCACTTTTGGGGAACTGTTAGTATGAATCTGCATGAAATTGCACTGTCCTTTTGTGTTGGTACTCCAATCTACTATATCACTGTGTTTTTCAGCATAAACATTAATTTCAGTAATTTTTCACAAATTAACCAATAAATATACTCCATCGACCCCTTTTTTTGTTCTTTTCTCCACAGGTTTATTTCCACACATGACAGCAACATTCCTCCTTTTCCACAGGAATTTGAGGTGGCAAAGTATTCCATAATGGAAAAGGTTTGCAGTTAATTAATTCATTTTAATTGATTTCTTTTCATCTGTTTTCTTTTTTTTATGGTTTTGTTTTCTGTGAGTGATGGACAATTATATGTAGGTATTATTTACTTTACACACCATTAAAGCAGCAAAGCTACAGTGTATTTTAGAATCATCTGAAAAGCATTGAGCATGACTGTTGCCATCGTGATAAAGTAATGACTTTAGCCCACTTACTTCCCCTACAATTGGTTCAGAATGTTTGAAGCGAGTTGCCAGAACAATTATGTCTTATGTATTTAACTGAAAACACTTGGATTAGTGGTGCAATACATGGGAAAGGAAGGCAAGATGCGACACAGGTTACAACATATAACTCTGTGGATGAGTTCTAAATCACAGATTTGCAGTGTGGAATGACAGAGCAGAGAAAAGAATGACAGTAAAGAAGTAGCAAAATAAGAATCGCAGTGTATAGTCAATTCAGTCAAAGGTGTATTGGCACAGCATAGGGAGTAGATTGCTTGCAAGACTTCTTGGTTGCAGTTACATGACAATGAAAAAAGAATAGTATTTTAATAGTCAAACCTTATTCATATTTGTATATACTTTGAGTTTTAGTGATTTATTTGTGCCATAATTTGCAGTCTTTGGGAATCAAGGCATGTTTGTTATCTCAAAATTTTACAACTGCCAGTCAAAAATGAAGTTGTTTGATCTAATTTGCATAAAATAATTATTTGCTGTATAAACACTATACTGTTTTCACATTTCCATGGAAGAGTTACATTACAGAACAAATTGACTCTACAATTCTGCTGTATTATGTGCCCTCCTTGTATGTCAGTCATTGTTCAAGGCATGGGCTATTTTCAGTAATCACAATGTGTAAGCAACCATTATGCTTTTCATTATGTACCTGACATAATGGGAATTCTGCTGTAAGTAACTCATCTCCTGACTGCTCAAACTCCAGCAACATTCAAGAAGCTTGACATCATCCAGGAGAAACAGCCCATGGATTGGCAATCCATCTAACATGTTCAACATTCACTTCCTCTGTCACGAATACACAATGGTGGCAGAACTCAGTGTTTCTGTTTCTTAGCCAGGGTAGCCAGTTTATGCAAATAGGCAAAGTAGACATCCAGTGATTGTTTAATTGTCTTCTAATAACACACAGCCAGGCAAATAATCACGGAGGCAAGGAATTCTGGACTGTGCTGTGCTATTCTTGTGTGAATGGACTGCGAGAGAGTTTAATAAAGCTATTCATTCTTAATCGACAGTTTTTGTGTTGTCTTTAGCTGCAGTGGGAAGACTTGATCATGAAAACCTGACATAAATGTCATAAATTATCTTTTGTCTATGTCAAGAAACCAAATATTACAAACAAACCAATAACACTCTATTACTTTGTAAAGTTCAGAACAAAATGTGGATGTAGGTTTGCTCGTTAAGCTGGAAGGTTCAATTCCAGACGTTTCGTCACCCTACTAGGTAACACCTTCAGTGGGCCTCCAGGCGAAGCACTGCTGATGATTTCTACTTTCTATTTATATGTTTGGGAAACCCAAACATGTAAATAGAAAGCAGAAATCATCAGCAGTGCTTCGCCCGGAGGCCCACTGAAGAAGTTACCTAGTAGGGTGACTAAACATCTGGAAATGAACCTTCCAGCTCAGCGAGCAAACCTACATCCAGAACCTCAACCTGAGCTACAAACCTTCTCAAACCTCGCTAAGAAGAAAATGTATACTGTCACAACATGGAGGCATACAGCCAAAGCAAACCAGCCTTCCTATATCCTGTATTTGCAACATAGCAAAATTAAAATACACATTCACCCTCAAAATTGATCCCAATGGTTCCTATCCAGGCTGTTTTAAATAACCAGTACCTGACTTTGTGAATAAATGATACCATACATCAAATTTATAGCTTAAGCATAGTAATTAAAACTTTATTAATAACACAGTAGCTTTAGCAGAGCAAAGTTAAACAACAATGTACACTAATTGGGGGCGGCACGGTAGCTCAGTGGTTCACACCATTGCCTCACAGTGCCAGGGACCAGGGTTCGATTCCCACATCGGGCGACTGTCTGTGTGGAGTTTGCACATTCTCCTTGTGTCTGCATGAGTTTCCACCGAGTGCTCTGGTTTCCTCCCATAATCCAAAGATGTGCAAGTTAGGTGAATTGGCCATGCTAAATTGTCCATAGTGTTCAGGGATGTGTAGGTTAAGTGCATTAGTCTTGGGTAAATGTAGAGTAGTGGGGTAATGGGTCTGGTGGGTTACTCTTCAGAGGGTCAGTGTGGACTTGTTGGGCCGAAGGGCCTGTTTTCACACTGTAGATTCTATAACTCAAATTTATCTTATTTAAACTGATTTAAACCCAGGCCTCTTTGATTCTAGCCCCCATTCATGCAAAGACAGACAGACCTATATATAGACACAGTTCAGGGATAAATTAGAAGAGAAATAAGAGGGGTGTAACTGGTTAGTTTATTTAAGCAGTCTCCATGATCTGTAATATCACAAGAATGTAGGATTATATCTTGTTTGATTTCTGAAGACATGCGATAAATGCAAATAGTTTCCACTGTACGGAATAATCATTTAATTCTTATAATCTGACATTTTATTCTCTGAACTTTCAGGCAGTTAATAATGATAACTAGAGAGCAATCAAATCTCCATCCTGTAGGTTTGGCAGCCACAATCCTTCTGACAAAAAAGCACAGTTCAAAATCAGTTCAAACTTTGGTTTCTCTTTCTGTTTTTTCCAACATTTTCTTTGTTGGACCGCTTGGCACAATAACATCCTGTGAGTCACCAGCTAATATTCAAACATCTGTTTGAGCATAATACCTTTCTGGATTCAAAATGCCTGGAGAGTACTTTGAACAAGAATCCACCTCCAATTAACTTCCAGACCTAGCCTCATAAACAAATATCAGTTCATTTGTTTTTAGAAGGAAAACAAGCTGCTGCTCACAATCTAAAAGTTGCTTTCAGCTCACAGTTCATAGTCCCAAACCAAAAATGATTAAAATAAAAGTAGTGAAGGTCTCAACAACATTGAGTTTCACATAAATACGGTGTTTCTTCTCAAGGTAACTTCTGCTAATGTTGCAAATACTGTGTTAATTGAGTGTGTATGTTCCAGTTGTGAATAGGAACAGCTGTTATTAATTGGGGAAACGTTACAGTACATAAATAGCAACCAGTTTCCACCTGGGAAAGGATTGATAGCCTGTATTTATGCTGTACTTTATATACTAATGTAAATGATAGATCATCTCATGTTTCTCTGTTTGCTAGATGGATATAAACCAGATGAATCTAATTGATCAGAAATTCAATATGACAAACCACATAAATGTTATGGCTACAAGAGCAGTAACTCAGTTCCCGACTTCCCAAAGCCTTCCCACAACGTAAAAGCCACAAGTCAGTAACATGAAGTATCCTCATTTGCCTGGATGAATGTATTTCCAACCACACTCAAGAAATCCAACACCTGTTAGGTTCTTCTTTTCTGAGGTTCTACAACTGTAACATGCCAGTTTCTTTGAACAAGCAATATTTTATTAAGCACATTACAAAACAAGCTTTGGAGAAACCCTTGAACACTCTTCACCATGGTTGCGAAGCATGTACAGGGAAGCTCTCCCTGAACAAAGGAAACAGTCCTTCCTTTATACAAAACCTTTATACCACAGTTAGTAATGCTCACAAGACAACCCCCAGTCATTCCCACACAGTCACATGCCACTCAAGACACAATGTAATGCAAATCATCCCTTAATGGCCAGATCTGGTTTAAATTGTTTTTTTTTAACTACAGGGAATAATCAGAATTCCACCTATAATGTTCTTATTGATATCTGAATAGGGGATGAAAATGTAAATAGGCTTTTGAATGGCAAGGAAATGGCCATGTAAATGGCTCTGAATAGGAGGTAATGTAATTTCTTACAATCTATCATCTGTAAGGCAGAGGGCACCCCAGTCTCGGAATATCCAATTTCTTGCAGGTCAACAGAGCAAGTTAACTCTTTAATATCATAGTCCTTCCTTTTATCATTCCATGATAACCACATAGATGGCACTACAAGCTTTTGAAAGACTTTAACAGTCAGTATTTAAGCAAGTCATTGACTCACAGCATACAATAACTATAACAACAAAAACTACTAGTCCATACAGTAGATAGAATCTGCAGGATCCTCCCACATGGAAAAGAAAGTTCACAGGTAAAGTTCTTAAAACCACAGTCCTTAGTGACCACTCCACCCCCTCCAAGTCGAGTGGAAACGAGACAGTTGTCCAAAATCTCCTGCAGTAAAGTCCAACCTGAAAACAGAATCCAGTCTGTCCTTGCACACCACTCCATGAAGAAATCTGAATTCTTGGTTAAGGGTGTTAAATACTTAACAAAACGGACGAGACTTCCATCCTTGCGGAGAAGCTTCAGATGGAGGATACCAGCACATCTGAGTGAGCAGGGCCGCAGCTGAAACTGCAGGCTAGGTGACTGCAGCATTCTTTGCTGCTTCTGCTCCTGCTATGCTGTCAAATGTAAAAAAAGCCAACTGGCTGTTTTGACGTTAGCTTGATCAGTGAACTGTCATATCCCTTAAATTATCGATAGACAAGGTAAAGCTCATGTGCTTTAATGTCTGTAGGAAGGTTACTGACAAAACGTGTACAGAGCACTTCTTCACTGTTATTAGCTTCTTCACTTTTAGTGCTCATGACTAGGGAGCTGAATGAATTATTGGATCAGGTTGTGAAAGGGTGGTTCGAAGGCATGCTTTACCTGTGAATGGAGAATCTCTAGAGACGATGTTAGCTGCTGAAAGTTTCTTCGCATTTCCTCTCTTATTCCTTCCTTGTCAAGGTAGATACCAGTTTAAAGACAATCACTCATTTAACTGCACTAAATTGTTTCTGCCTATTTCAACATTCTTTGAAGTTTTGAAGTATTTTACACTGTTCACTATTTGTAATGTTATCAATTTTTATACAATGCATAAACTTCTAAATTGTACTGCCTAAACAATTCAGTCATTTATAAACAACAATCAGTGGTCCTAAAATCAAACCCTCGGGGGACTCCCTTCAGGTTATTCCAAAGTTATTTTCCTTTAACAAATTAATACTTGGCTAGTGTGAAAGCTGTAGGAAAAGTATTTCAAAAATCTGGAACAGCAAGAAAACAACAAAACATTTCCTGTGTTTAGCCATTGAAGAGGCAGTTTCAGCTCAGATTTAAATCTCAAATATTCATGGGAAACAAATGCAGAATATATTAAAATATGTTCTCCAAATAAAACTTTCCAAATAAAGCAGTCAGAATTGCAGTGACACTTTGGTCGAGGTTATGGAAGTTATTATGGCAGTCATGTAGTTAACTTAGTGTTGCAATGTATGCCGAGATCATCTTTCAGGGCTCCAGTAACAGATAATGGTAGTGCATTGTGATAGGTTAGTTAAATCATTGGGAGATGAGCTAATGCTGAAGATGTTGGTGTTGTAATATGCTAGGTTAAGTGTGATGGAGGGAACCAGTGTGGCAGACGATGATTAGTTTAGAAAGTTAAAGCAAGCCAGCATGATTGGCTATGCTAACATTATCCGATAAGCGCGGGACCAACAAATTGTATAAACTGGAGGAGAACAAAGAAATTGTGGGAGCCAGGAAGGACATTTTGCTGGCTCTCCCAGCTTTGATTTTGCAAGATTAAAGTTTAATTTCGTGAAGGATTTTCTGCGTCTCCTGGTAATTTTTTTATAGAACATTGAGTGATTCTTCCACAACAAGGTCAACATTCTATGAATTTGCAATATGAAAGGGGCCAATGAAGTCTTAACAATAATTGAGACAACTTAAACCTCAAATTCTAGTATTCTCTAAAATATTAACAACATCAAAATTAAAATGTAGTCTTCTTTTTGCATTAAAAAAAAGCAAAGATATTTTAATACAATACTCTCATCTGGCTAAGGCATGACCACTGACACAAATGTTTTTTTGAAACAGGCATTGTAGAAGTTCAAACAAATCAGAGGCCTAAATCAATTTGTTTTAAGGTTACGTGTTTGATAATTTTAATAAAGGACCTAATGTTGTATAATATTAATGTAAAAACAAAATCTACCCGATTGCATAGTCCCCAAAACACATTGAATTGAGATTACTTTTTCGACCCAAGTATTAGTACAACTTGAATTCCAGCATTTCTCGTTTTTTTTTCACATCCTCTCAATGAAATTATATTTATATAAAGAGAAAACCCTTGCAGCGACCTCACAGCACAGCAGTCCAAGTCACTCCCTTCCCCCGGAAGAAGTCGAGGCTCTCAGAGTCGAGTCCACAGCCCAGAAACTGAGACACCCACAAGAAAAACCCGGACAAAGCTCCCCGGCAGTCAATGCACTCTACTGTCAGGATCCGAGCAGACCGGGTCCACTTTCACCCCTTTTTCCGGTGACATCATGTGGTCCTAAAAGTACTTTGAAGGGGAGGTCTGGGGGATAAAGGTGATAACTTTAAGAAGTACCAAATTTTGTTTCAATGTTTTTCTTTGAAGTTCCTCATTTCTAACTTTTTTAATGCTCTGGAGCCTCAAACCTCTTGTCTGTAGTCTCCAGACCCACTTCAGGGTTCTGACCTTCATGTGAGGGATCGCCCCTCTTAACAACTAGTCTAAGGTAGGGTGATAGAGACAGGCTCAGCAAATATTCTCCATCTCTTTTTTTTTTAGCATTCTATGTTTCGGAGCCTCAAACCTCACCACTAGATGACTTTAACCCCCTCTTACCTACGGGACTTTAAACTCCTTTTAAACACAGGGGACCCAAACCCCAGTTAAACCCGGGGACTTTAACCTCTGAATGCCCAGTAACTTATGATTCTGAAAGCAAACTCGTTGGCATGCAAGTGCATAAGTTACCTCATAGATTCTGTCATAGAGCCAGAGGGGACGAGGGATTGACTGAGTGGAAGGTTAAGGAGACAAATCGAGGTAAATCTTATCTCGTGGGCCCATCCATCTCACACAACCGGCACTCATACGATCACTTATTCAGTCCATCTAGAAGCTCTGTGTATGTTGGAATCCCACCAAATGTTAGGTTCTTTTTTTCTGAGGTTCTTACACACTTGATGCAACTGTAACACACCAACTTCTGTGAACAAGCAAAATTTTATTAAGCACATTACAATACAAGCTTTGGAGAAAGCCTGAACATTCTTCGCCATGGAAGCACTCTCTAAACAAAGGAAACAGTATTTCCTTTATACAAATCTTTACAACACAGTTCTTAATGCTCACAAGATAACCCCCAGTCACTCCCTCACAATCACATGCCACTCAAGACACAATGCAGTGACCATCACACTTCCAGAAACAATATAATGCAAATCATCCCTTAATGGCCAGATCTGGTGTTAATTGTATTTTTTTGACTATAGAGAGTAGTCATAATTCCAACTATAATGTTCTTATTGATTTTTGAATATGGGATGAAACTGTAAATAGGCTTTTGAATGGCAAGGAAATGGCCATGTAATTGACTCTGAATAAGAGAATGATAATGTAATTTCTTACAATCTATCTGCAAGTCAGAGGCATCACTCAACACCAGGATCACCTGCTGTCTACATGTCTATCTCAGTTCATCATTTCCTGAAACGCTTGCCTGTACCTTGTTACATCTCACAATAACCCCATGCTCCCTATCCAGCACTATTGAGGTGTGCCTGATTTGTTTCCCACAGAATTGATCACCCTAGAGCCATAAAACTACAAAACCTCACGTAATGCTGTGATTCCTTAGTATATGTTAGATACAATTTATGTACTATTGTATGATTTTATGCTCTTTCAACTGTACATCCTCTGACCACTGAAAGATCATCTGAACTGTTGAGGTGTCAATATATCTGTTGTATTGCCATATGTTGCACCTTTGGTATTGTTGGTAATCTCTCCCCCTCCAGAACAGCACTTATGTTGTTCCATAAAAGTTGTGAATCAATTTGTTTTTTCTGTTTGGTGTGCAAACATTGTTCGCAACCCATGGTGAGGTCAGTGCAAGAGAGAGAGAGAGAGAGAAAGAAACTGACACTGCTTTTGCTGTTTGAATTCATGTATCACTGGACATCGGAGTGCATCTGGGAAAATTAACAAATAGTGCAATTCACAACTAATCTTGGAGGAACTGTTGGGCGAAGTTCACCGCACAGAATCAGATAAGTGAATTGTTGTTTTAAGTGTGGCCTACAGAAAGTCTGCAGTAGTGAGTAGAGTGGGTTCTTTCTTGATTATATGTTTTTTGGAGATATGTCTCTTGATTAAACTTAAAATATAAGCCATAACTATTAATTTAATCTGGGGCAGTGTTTGTGGAGGAATAGGATGGTGTTATTTTCTAGTTCTGTAGACTGTGAAGGAGCAAAAATGTTCTTTAGTAGAGTGATATGTACTTTGTCAGATGTGGGAGTTTAAAGAGAGTTCAAGGGTTACTGCGGATTATATCTGCCATAAATGCTGTTGGTTGCAAATCTTATCAGATTAAATGGATCGGTTGGAGAGACAGTTAGAAGCAATGAGGAATTTGCAACAGCAACAGTATGTGATGGATGGCAGTTGTAAGAAGGAGGAAAAGTCTCAGATACAGTCACATAGATGGATTAACTCCAGGAAAGGTAAGAGAGGTAGGCAGCTAGTGCAGGAGTCTTTTGTAGCTATACCCATTTCAAACAGGTATGCTATTTTGGAAAATGTAGGGGGTGATCGATTCTCAGGGGAATGTAGCGGGAACACCCAAGTTTCTGGTATTGAGACTGGCTCTAATGCGATGAGGGATACGTCGGGTTCCAAGAGATCAATTGTATTAGGGGATTCTCTAGTCTGAGGTACAGACAGATGTTTCTGTGGCCAGCAACGAAAAATCAGAATGGTGTGTTGCTTCCCTGGTGCCAGGATCAAGGATATCTCACAGAGGGTGCAGAATGTTCTCACTGGGGAGAGGGGCCAGCAAGAGGTCATTGTCCAGATTGGAACCAACGACATAGGAAGGGACGAGGTTGAGATTCTGAAAGGAGATTACAGAGAGTCAGGCAAGAATTTAAAAAGGAGGTCCTCAAGAGTAGTAATATCTGGATTACTCCCGCTGCTACGAACTAGTGAGGGCAGGAATAGGAGGATAGAGCACTTGAATGCATGGCTGAGGAGCTGATGTATGGGAAAAGGATTCACATTTTTGGATCATTGGAATTTCTTTTGGGTAGAAGTGACCTGTACAAGAAGGATAGATTGCACCTAAATTGGAAGGGGACTAATGTACTGGCAGGGAAATTTGCTAGAGCTGCTCGGGAGGATTTAAACTAGTAAGGTGGGAGGGGTGGGGAGGGAGGTGGTGATGATGTGGGAACCAGGGAGATAGTGAGGAAAGAGATCAGTCTGAGACTGGTACAGTTGAGAACAGAAGTGAGTCAAACAGTCAGGGCAGGCAGGAACAAGGTAGGACTAATAAATTAAACTGCGTTTATTTCAATGCAAGGGGCCTATTAGGGAAGGCAGATGAACTCAGGGCATGGTTAGGAACATGGGA
>NC_057715.1:76297543-76314322 GCF_004010195.1 Chiloscyllium plagiosum
TGGAACTGAGAAATAAGAAAGGGATGATAACCTTATTGGGATTGTATTATAGACCCCCTAATAGTCAGAGAGAAATTGAGGAACAAATTTGTAAGGAGATCTCAGCTATCTGTAAGAATAATAGGGTGGTTATGGTAGGGATTTTAACTTTCCAAACATAGACTGGGACTGCCATAGTATTAAGGGTTTAGATGGAGAGGAATTTGTTAAGTGTGTACAAGAAAATTTTCTGATTCAGTATGTGGATGTACCAACTAGAGAAGGTGCAAAATGTGACCTACTATTGGGAAATAAGGCAGGGCAGGTGACTGAAGTGTCAGTGGGGGAGCACTTTGGGGGCAGTGACCATAATTCTATTAGTTTTAAAATATTGATGGAAAAGGATAGACCAGATCTAAAAGTTGAAGTTATAAATTGGAGAAAGGCCAATTTTGACTGTATTAGGCAAGAACTTTAGAAAGCTGATTAGGGGCAGATGTTCGCAGGCAAATGGACGGCTGGAAAATGGGAAGCCTTCAGAAATGAGGTAACGAGAATCCAGAGAAGGTATATTCCTGTTAGGGTGAAAGGAAAGGCGGGTAGGTATAGGGAATGCTGGATGACTAAAGAAATTGAGGGTTTGGTTATGAAAAAGAAGGAAGCATTGATCGAGTGAATCCTTAGAAGAGTATAAAGTCAGTAGGACTATACTTAAGAGGGAAATCAGGAGGGCAAAAAGGGGACATGAGATAGCATTGGCAAATAAAATTAAGGAGAATCCAAAGGGTTTTTACAAATACATTAAGGACAAAAGGGTAACTAGGGAGAGAATAGGGCCCCTCAAAGATCAGCAAGGCGGCCTTTGTGTGGAGCCACAGAAAATGGGGGAGATACTAAATGAGTATTTTCCATCAGTATTTATTGTGGAAAAGGATATGGAAGATATAGACTGTAGGGAAGTAGATGGGACATCTTGCAAAATGTTCATCTTACAGAGGAGGAAGTGCTGGAGGTCTTCCAACGGATAAAGGTGGATAAATCCCCAGAACCTGATCAGGTGTACCCTCTGTGGGAAGCTAGAGAAGTGATTGCTTGGCCTCTTGCTGAGATATTTGTATCATTGATAGTCACAGGTGAGGTACCGGAAGACTGGAGGTTGGCTAACATGGTGCTCCTGTTTAAGAAGGGTGGTAAGGACAAGCCAGGGAACTGTAAACCAGTGAGCCTGACATTGGTGGTGGGCAAGTTGTTGGAGGGAATCCTGAGGGACAGGATGTACATGTATTTGGAAAGGCAAGGACTGATTAGGGATAGTCAACATGGCTTTGTGCATGGGAAATCATGTCTCACAAACTTGATTGAGTTTTTCGAAGAAGTAACAAAGAGGATTGATGAGGGCAGAATGGTAGATGTGGTCTGTATGGACTTCAGTAAGGCATTCGACAAGGTTCCCCATGGGAGACTAATTAGCAAGGTTAGATCTCATGGAATACAGGGAAAACTAGCCATTTGAATACAGAACTGGCTCAAAGGTAAAAGATAGAGGGTGGTGGTGGAGGGTTGTTTTTCTGACTGGAGGCCTGTGACCAGTGGAGTGCCACAAGGATCAGTGCGGTGTTCTCTACTTTTTGTCAATTACACAAATAATTTGGATACGAGCATAAGAGGTACAGTTAGTAAGTTTGCTGATGACACCAAAATTGGAGGTGTAGTGGACAGCGAAGAGAGTTACTTCAGATTACAAGAGGATCTTGACCAAAGTTGGAGGTGTAGTGGACAGCGAAGAGGGTTACCTCAGATTACAAGAGGATCTTGACCAATGGGCTGAGAAGTGGCAGATGGAGTTTAATTCAGATAAATGCGAGGTGCAGCATTTTGGGAAAGCAAATCTTAGCAGGACTTATATACCTAATAGTAAGGTCCTAGGGAGTGTTGCTGAACAAAGAGACCTTGGAGTGCAGGTTCATAGCTCCTTGAAAGTGGAGTCGTAGGTAGATAGGATAGTGAAGAAGGCGTATGGTATGTTTTCTTTTATTGGTCAGAGTATTGAGAACAGGAGTTGGGAGGTCATGTTGCAGCTGTACAGGACATTGGTTAGGCCACTGTTGGAATATTGCAAGCAATTCTGGTCTCCTTCCTATCGGAAAGATGTTGAAAGGTTCAGAAAAGATTTACAAGGACATTGCCAGGGTTGGAGGATTTGAGCTATAGGGAGAGACTGAACAGGCTGGGGCTGTTTTCCCCAGTCGGAGGCTGAGGGATGACCTTATAAAGGTTTACAAAATTATGAGGGACATGGTTAGGGTAAATAGACAAAGTCTTTTCCCTGGGGTCGGGGGAGTCCAGAACTAGAGGGTATAGGGTGAGGGGGGAAAGATATAAAAGAGACCTAAGGGGCAACTTTTTCATACAGAGGATGGTACGTGTATTGAGTGAGCTACCAGAGGAAGTGGTGGAGGTTGGTACAATTGCAACGTTTAAGAGGCATTTGGATGGGTATATGAATAGGAAGGGTTTGGAGGGATATGGGCCGGGTGCTGGCAGGTGGGACTAGATTGGATTGGGATATCTGGTCGGCATGGACGGGTTGGACCGAAGGGTCTGTTTCCATGCTGTGCATCTCTATGACTCTATGACTCTGAGTCCTATTCTGTAGCTATATTATAACAGTTATTGGCATTCAGAATGGTTTAGCAAGCTGTAGTTGGTTTAGAAGTGTTAAAGATTCAAAATTATAGTTGCTGCTTAATTGTTGCTAATTAAAACAATTCTGCACATAGTGCACATTTGACAAAAGTCCAATCCATTAATTTTAGCACTATTTTATTAATATCAAGACAAATGTTTTCTTAAAATGATACTTCATACTAGTTAGGTTTGTATTTATGAGTCTGCTCCATACTCGTAGTGCTATTCAACATATAAATGTTTTAAAAGAGTGTATTTGGCAGCAGACAATTCATGCATACGCACTTGGGTTTAGCACATAATCAGCTGTTACAATCTATTAACGTGAAATTGCCTCAATCTCACTTTCTACCTACATTGTGCAGGCAGAAATGTTCCTACTGTTGACTTTTCATTCAGTTAGAAACAAAATCAATTGGAAATAATCAAGTACAAGGCTTACAAAATTTCACTAGTCTCACTAAAATCTAAATGCTGCTAAATGTCTTGGTCGAAGATTGTGGAACCTGGAGGGTTCTCTCAAACATTGAACCATTGAGATATCCTTGCATACATCTATATAGCAGATACAAACTTGATTTACTTATAGTGATCAGCACTAAGTTAAGTTTGCATTAGAAGCTTGTCATTAACAAAGGAAAATCATTTTGTGTTTAAATAGACATGTTATTTTTAGATTACATTACTTACAGTGCGGAAACAGGCCCTTCGGCCCAACAAGTCCACACCGACCCGCCGAAGCGCAACCCACCCATTCCCCTACATTAATCCCTTTTACCTAACACTATGGGCAATTTAGCCTGGCCAATTCACCTGACCTGCACATCTTTGGACTGTGGGAGGAAACCGGAGCACCCGGAGGAAACCCACGCAGACACAGGGAGAACGTGCAAACTTCACACAGTCAGTCGCCTGAGTCGGGAATTGAACCCGGGTCTCTGGCGCTGTGAGGCAGCAGTGCTAACCACTGTGCCACCGTGTCGCCCAATTACAGGTTATATATAATGAAAATTAACAAGAAAAGATTCAAACAAAATTAATTATCATCTATCCAGTCAGCCCACTGAGGTTCAAGATAATAAGTCGAAGCAATATTTAATTATTAGTTTAATTATTAGCCTTGTTATGTTTAGATTAGATTACTTACAGTGTGGAAACAGGCCCTTCGGCCCAACAAGTCCACACCGCCCCGCCGAAGCGCAACCCACCCATACCCCTACGTTTACCCTTTACCTAACACTACGGGCAATTTAGCACGGTCAATTCACCTGACCTGCACATCTTTGGACTGTGGAACCTGGAGGATATTAATTTTTTTTTCAACCAGCTGTACAGCAAGCCATTTCTTTACTGAGATTTTCTTACATTTTCTATAGAATGAAAATGCAGCTGTTGCTTTCGTGGTGGTTGAATTACAGGTTTCTCAGAAAAATGACAAATTTCCTTATCGAATATCTTCTCACCTTGAACAGGTCAGTAACTTTGCTGTTTGAGCATGTGAGCTTCTGATTGAACTCCACAAATCCAGCATTTCTGTTATGAATATTCCTTATATTTGTGCTGGTTACATATTCACTAAAAAACGTTACTGTAACATGAGCCCCAGGATACATGTCGTGGACATGTCTGTTGCCTTTAAAGTAAGGAACTAGAATATGCTAAAGGTAAAAAAGGATAATCTATTAAAGTACATTACCATTGGCAAAATCAGCTTCATGTGATTTATTAGGTCCTTGTCAGGTAATGAATGATTAGTACAGACAATAGATAATTTATTCAGAAGAGACCATAAAGGAAGGGTTGTTGTACTCATGATTTTCAGAGTAATCATAATAACTTTGCTTATACACAATATTGAAAATAAAAAATAGGAGTTAGAAATGTTTATTGATTCTGCCAAGCAATGGAGAGAGAAACAGAATAAACATGTTTATCACCTCTTGAAAGAATAGGGAAAAGTTAGAAAATAAATGGATTTTGAGAGGATGAGAGGGAGGAGGGTGGGACAAAGAATTAGAGGTCTGTTGTACTGTGGGGGTAAGAGATAAATTTATGTTGCAGACGTTTCGTCCCCTGTCTAGGTGACATCCTCAGTGCTTGGGAGCCTCCTGTGAAGCACTTCTGTGATGTTTCCTCTGGCATTTATAGTGATTTGTATCTGCCGCTTCTGGTTGTCAGTTCCCGCTATCCGCTGCAGTGGCCGGTATATTGGGTCCAGGTCGATGTGCTTATTAATTGAATCTGTGGATGAATGCCATGCCTCTAGGAATACCCTGCCTGTTCTCTGTTTGGCTTGTCCTACAATAGTAGTGTTGTCCCAGTCGAACTCATGTTGCTTGTCATCTGAGTGTGTGGCTACTAAGGATAGCTGGTCATGTCATTTCGTGGCTAGTTGGTGTTCATGGATGCGGATCACAAGCCGACTTCCTGTTTGTCCTATGTAGTGTTTTGTGCAGTCCTTGCATGGGAATTTGTACACTACATTGGTTTTGCTCATGCTGGGTATCGGGTCCTTCGTCCTGGTGAGTTGTTGTCTGAGAATGGCTGTTGGTTTGTGTGCTGTTATGAGTCCTAGTGGTTGCAGTAGTCTGGCTGTCAGTTGAGAAATGTTTATGATGTATGGTAGTGTGGCTAGTCCTTTGGATTGTGGCATGTCCTCATTCCGTTGTCTTTCCCTTAGGCATCTGTTGATGAAATTGCGGGGGTATCCGTTTTTGGCAAATACATTGTATAGGTGTTCTTCTTCCTCTTTTTGCAGTTCTGGTGTGCTGCAGTGTGTTGTGGCCCTTTTGAACAGTGTCTTGATGCAACTTCTTTTGTGAATGTTGGGGTGGTTGCTTTCGTAGTTTAGGACTTGGTCTGTGTGTGTGGCTTTCCTGTATACCTTTGTGGTGAATTCTCCATTAGGTGTTCTCTGTACCATAACGTCTAGGAATGGAAGTTGGTTGTCCTTTTCTTCCTCTCGAGTGAATCTGATTCCTGTGAGTGTGGTGTTGATGATCTGGTGTGTGTTCTCTATTTCTGTGTTTTTAATGATTACAAAGGTATCATCTACATATCTGACCCAGAGTTTGGGTTGAATTTGCGATAAGACTGTTTGTTCTAATCTTTGCATTACCGCTTCTGCTATGAGTCCAGAGATGGGTGAGCCCATGGGTGTGCCGTTGATTTGTTCATATATTTGGTTGTTGAATGTGAAGTGTGTTGTGAGGCACAGGTCCAGTAGTTTGAGTATGCCGACTTTGTTGATAGGTTCAACGTCCTGTTGTCTGTTCTGTATGTCCAGCAGGTTGGCTATTGTTTCTCTGGCTAGGGCTTTGTCAATAGAGGTGAACAATGCCGTTATGTCGAATGAGACCATAGTTTCTTCCTTGTCTATGTGTATATTTCTGATGATGTCCAAAAATTCCTGTGTTGATTGTACAGAGTGTCTGGATACGCTGATCAGGTGTTTCAGTTTCTGCTGTAGTTCTTTAGCCAGTTTGTGTGATGGTATCCCTGGTAGTGATACTATGGGTCTGAGTGGGATGTCTGGTTTGTGCACTTTAGATAGTCCATAGCATCTGGGGGTGTTGTTGCTTTCAGGTTTCATTCTTTGTAGGTCAAGCCTGGTTATCTGTCTGTTTTTTTTAGGTTCCTCAGTGTGTTGTTTATCCTATTGGTGAGCTGTGGGGTGGGGTCAAACTCCCTCTTTTGGTAGGTGTTGGTATCTGCAAGTAGTTGTTGCGCTTTTTGGATGTCGTCTGCTTTGTCCAGGATGACCGTCATTCTGCCTTTGTCTGCTGGTAGTATGATTATGTTCTTATCGTTACTTAGTGATTTTAGTGCTTCCCTCTCCTTGGTGTTGAGGTTATGTATTTGTTCTTTTCCTTGTTATCAGAGGTACAATACTTTGTCTCACTGTTTGTTGTGTCTCTTCTGTCAGTCCATTATTCCTGAGTGTGTATTCTAGTGCTGCTAGGAAGTCTGCTGTCTTGGCGTCCCTGTGGTTGTAGTAGAGTCCCTTGGCCAGTATTGTTCTTTCCGTGTCTGTGAGCTGTCTGTGAGAGAGGTTTCTATCTCAGGTGTGTGTTGTGGTGTCCTCTCTGTTGTGTGTTAGTTGGCCATATTTTCTTTTAGTGCCGTATTTTTGCGGTGTGTGGTCCTGTTCTGTCCTATGGTGACGGCCTGTTCTATGGTCCGGGTCCATTTCTGATTGGTGGTTTTTGAAATTAATGATTTTTGGCATGCAATTTCTTGTCTGTATTTGTGAAGTCTGTTGTGAGCCTCTGTAATCATTACCTGGATCATCCTGAATCTGTTCTGTCTGGCTGTGTCCCTGGCTTGTGGATTATTGACTGGTGGTCTGTATCTGACACATGGTGGAAGTGGCAGATACAAATCACTATAAATGCCGGAGGAAACATCACAGAAGCGCTTCACAGGAGGCTCCCAAGACTGAGGATGTCACCTAGACAGGGGACGAAACGTCTGCAACACAAATTCCCAGCTCGGCAAAGAGAACCACAAGAACGAGCACCCGAGCTACAAATCTTCTCACAAACTTTGAACCCTACGGGCGAGAGATGCTAAGACAAGCCAGGAAATGGGAATCCTGTGCCAACCGCCTAAGCGCCACATACGAACAACTCCGGTTCCTGCATGAATGCCGAAAGAATCGAATCCTTTCACCATGTGTCAGATACAGACCATCAGTCAACAACCCACAAGCCAGGGACAAGCCAGACAGAACAGATTCAGGATGATCCAGGTAATGATTACAGATGCTCACAACAGACTTCACAAATACAGACAAGAAATTGCACGCCAAAAATCATTAATTTCAAAAACCACCAATCAGGAATGGACCCGGACCATGGAACAGGCCATCACCATAGGACAGAACAGGACCACACACCGCAAAAAAACGGCACTAAAAGAAACAAATGGCCAAACTAACACACAACAGAGAGGACACCACAACACACACCTGGGTTAGAAACCTCTCCCACAGACAGCTCACAGACACGGAAAGAACAATACTGGCCAAGGGACTCTACTACAACCACAGGGACGCCATGACAGCAGACTTCCTAGCAGCACTAGAATACACACTCAGGAACAATGGACTGACAGAAGAGACACAACAAACAGTGAGACAAAGTATTGTACCTCTGATAACAAGGAAAAGACAAACACACAACCTCAACACCAAGGAGAGGGAAGCACTAAAATCACTAAGAAACGATAAGAACATAATCATACTACCAGTAGACAAAGGCAGAATGACGGTCATCCTGGACAAAGCAGACTACATCCAAAAAGCGCAACAACTACTTGCAGATACCAACACCTACCAAAAACGGGAGTTTGACCCCACCCCACAGCTCACCAATAGGATAAACAACACACTGAGGAACCTTAAAAAAAAACGGACTGATAACCAGGTTTGACCTACAAAGAATGAAACCTGAAAGCAACAACACCCCCAGATGCTATGGACTACCTAAAGTGCACAAACCAAACATCCCACTCAGACCCATAGTATCACTACCAGGGATACCATCACACAAACTGGCGAAAGAACTACAGCAGAAACTGAAACACCTGATCAGCAGATACAGACACTCTATACAATCAACACCGGAATTCTTGGACATCATCAGAAATATACACATAGACAAGGAAGAAACCATGGTCTCATTCGATGTAACGGCACTGTTCACCTCTATCGACAAAACCCTAGCCAGAGAAACAATAGCCAACCTGCTGGACATACAGAACAGACAACAGAACGTTGAATCTATCAACAAAGATGGCATACTCAAACTACTGGACCTGTGCCTCATAACTCACTTCACATTCAACAACCAAATATATGAACAAATCAACGGCACACCCATGGGCTCACCCATCTCTGGACTTATAGCAGAAGCGGTAATGCAAAGATTAGAACAAACAGTCTTACCGCAAATTCAACCCAAACTCTGGGTCAGATATGTGGATGACACCTTTGTAATCATTAAAAACACAGAAATAGAGAACACACACCGGATCATCAACGCCACACTCACAGGAATCAGATTCACTAGAGAGGAAGACAAGGACAACCAACTGCCATACCTAGACGTTATGGTACAGAGAACACCTAACGGAGAATTCACCACAAAGGTATACAGGAAAGCCACACACACAGACCAAGTCCTAAACTACGAAAGCAACCACCCCAACATTCACAAAAGAAGTTGCATCAAGACACTGTTCAAAAGGGCCACAACACACTGCAGCACACCAGAACTGCAAAAAGAGGAAGAAGAATACCTATACAATGTATTCGCCAAAAACGGATATCCCCGCAATTTCATCAACAGATGCCTAAGGGAAAGATAACGGACTAGCCACACTACCATACATCAAAAACATTTCTCAACTGACAGCCAGACTACTGCAACCACTAGGATTCATAACAGCACACAAACCAATAGCCACTCTGAGACAACAACTCACCAGGACGAAGGACCCGATACCCATGCAAGGACTGCACAAAACACTACATAGGACAAACAGGAAGTCAGCTAATGATCCGCATCCATGAACACCAACTAGCCACGAAACGACACGACCAGCTATCCTTGGTAGCCACACACTCAGATGACAAGCAACATGAGTTCGACTGGGACAACACTACTATTGTAGGACAAGCCAAACAGAGAACAGCCAGGGAATTCCTAGAGGCATGGCATTCATCCACAGATTCAATCAATAAGCACATCGACCTGGACCCAATATACCGGCCACTGCAGCGGACAGCAGAAACTGACAACCGGAAGCGGCAGATACAAATCACTATAAATGCCGGAGGAAACATCACAGAAGTGCTTCACAGGAAGCTCCCAAGTAGTGAGGATGTCACCTAGACAGGGGACGAAACGTCTGGAACACAAATTCCCAGCTCGGCGAACAGAACTACAACAACGAACACCCGAGCTACAAATCTTCTCACAAACTTTGAAGAAGAGATAAAATAATAAGTGTCATGATGCATGCCGAAGAGAGTGGTAGCTGGACACATTAAAAAAAACAGAAAGATGTGACAAGTTGAAGCTTTTGGAATGCAAAATTTAAGAAATAAGAGAAACAAAATTTAAAAAAAAACAAACTAACAAAGAAACATAAAACAAAATAAGGGCAAAGTTCTTGGTCTAATGGTGAACTCGGCCTTCAGTCAAGAATGGCTTAAAGATCACACTTGAAAATGAGCTGCTGTTTCCTGAGGCTGCGTTGCGTTTTATTGGAAAGTTGTAATACGCAAAAATCAGAGAGCTCAGTGGAAGTAAGATGGAGAATTAAAATAATCTGTGACTGGAAGCTTGGGATCCTCCCTGCAGACTGAAAATGAAGGGGACCAAAGTGCTCTTGTGGTCTCCTCAACAATGGAGGTAACATCATGAGTAATTTTGGGTGGTGAGGTAGGAAGAGAAAAAAGGGCAAGTGTTTCATCTGCAGCATGTTCATGGCAAGGGAAGGGGATGTTGTGAGTGACAGAGGTAGGAACAGGGTGTTGCAGGGGGCAATTATCCCTTCAAAATGCTGAGGGAAAGTAAAGTTGAGTTTGCTGTTTGTATCATTCTGGGTTTAGAGGAAATCACAAATTAGCTACCCATTAAGTATGGTGGATGGAGTTCAGAAATAGTTTACTAGGATGATCCCTGGTATGGAGGGATTGTCTTATGAGCTAAGGCCAATTCGGACAGGTTGGGACTCTGCTTACAGGAATTTAGAAAGATGAGAGGTGATCTCATTGAAAAATATAGGATTCTTAAGGGGCTGGATAGAGTAAATCTTGAGAGGATGATTCCCCTCATGTGAGAGCCTAGAACCAGAGGGCATAGCCTTAGAATAAAGGGGTGCTAATATAAGACTGAGATGAGGAGGAATTTCTTCTCTCTGAGTGTGACTCAAAGAGTGAATCTTTGGAACACCTTGCCATAGAGCACTATGGAAGCACATTATTTGTGTATTTTTAGGCTGAATTAAATAGAAGCGGCAAGAACAGAAGTAGTTGAAATAAACCTGACAAGGTTGAAGGAAGTATCAATCACACTTAGTGAGGATGGGATCCTTAGTTAAGAGAAAAGGAAGACTTTGGAAATTCTATTATTGAGAGTTGCATTGTCTCAACAGATGCAACGGTGATGGAGAAATATGAATAGAATTCTTACAGAAAACAAAACATGAAAAAATGTAGTCAGGATAGCTGTGTTGGCAAGTGGGCCAATAGTGATTATTGACTGATATTCCACTTCTAGAAATGAAAACAAAGAAATTAAGGCAAGGGAACAGTCAGAGATTATGGGAGATGGGTGGAAATTGGAAGTGAGTTCAAGCCAGTTTTCCAGTTCAGGATTAGAGTTGGAAATAGCATTCACAGAATCATCAACACACTTGTCAAGCGTCTGTTTGCATCCTTCTGAAATCTGTTACTATCCTAATCATTGTTTACTGGACTTCCAAGTTTTGTGATATCTGCATATATTTAAATTCTCTCTGTATGCCCAAATTCAGATTATTAAAATGCTTCATATTGAGGGAGCAAAAACTCAACCTCTTTGATGGCTTACCACCATGTTCAAGATCAATTAAGTGTGGACAATAAATGTTTGACCATCATAATCCCATGAATTGATGAAAAAGAAAAGTTAAAGGAGAAAATTACTTCAGTGATTAGCATTACTGCCCAGCTTTTGCTGCATATTTTCTGTAGATTTTATTGTTTGCCACTCATTGATCAATAATCAGGAAGCGCTATGCAAATTTAAGGAGTGAATACATGTTTGACGTACAAAATGCACTTTAACACTAAAACAAAAATCATGGTATTAAGCAATATTGTTAATTGAGCAGAATGTTTTTCCGTGTAAACTTTGCATTCTGGATCTCTGCGTCTGAGTTTGCTGAAATTGCAAATTTTGGATCTGCACCATTCATTTCAAGGAACTTTAAACCAACCTAGAGATTACTTTAAGAACATTCAACTTTTAATAATTAGATATTAATGATGAGATGTCCAAATTCTAACCTGTGATACATTCAAGTTAATTTCCATGTTGTTACAAAGTATCATACTTACAAAAACAAACCCAGCAGTTTGTGTTCACATTCTGGTAGTTCTGAAATATAGTTCATTGGAGTAGTAGAATGATTTCCCTTAATGATTAATAAAGAAACTGCTGATTTTTAAAATTATACTGGAAAAGTCACACTTTATGCTTAAAATATTACCTAGTGGGATTAATGTACTCCTTTTTAGATAATAGAAAGTTGAATTTGTATAGCATTTTCAAAATAGAAACACAAACCGCAAGGAATGTAATGAAATCAAATTAATGTAATCAGAGAAAAAAAAAAACTCCCTTAAATGTTGCCTCCTGAGTCATGGACTGCTGTGGGGTACTCAGTCCTCCAAACTCTGGTCAATTTCTTTTATAAAGGAGGGCTGTGTGAATATAAGCAGTATATATTGATGAGAATGTTTGAAGAAAACTGAAAGGGAAAGAATTAGTGCAGTCTTGTAAATAATAACTAAAAACAAATTTAAATCTATCCTGTGAATAATTTTCAAAAGTGTGAAATTTTTGTCAATAGTAAATATCACAGCCTGGGTGTTGGTATGGGAACTGAATTGCTGTTGGTTTTAGTTTGTCTTTTTCAAATGATTCTTTTGTACCTAATTTGGTATATCTTTTCCATCTAATTTAAGTGATGCTTTGCCACATGTACCATTAAGTTATTTACTTCATGAAATGACTTCATTTGTTGTTGTCTGCTTTAATTTGTGAACTAATCAACTGATGTAGTGAGTAAACCTGATTGACGTAAATGTGAAGAATTGCATCTGTTTCATAAAATTCATTTGTATATACTAGAGTCAGCAGCAGCAGAAACAGTTTATTTTCTCCTCAATTGCTGAGAAAGCTGAAGAAGCCTATGACTGGTGTATACAGAAACTAGTTGCGCAGGAATTCACAGTGAAAAGTCATGATCTTGCTGCTGCACAGCATTTAGCATCAGAGCGATTGCAACAGGTGAGTATAGTGTTTAAATTTTAAGAATGTGGACTTTCTCCTGAACACGATGATTTACAGCAATACACTTTTACAATGTAGTTATTACTACTGCATAGTGAAGAATGTAGTAACAGCAGCATTATAAGGACTTCAGAATTTCAGCTGGCAAATTGCAAAATTCAGAAAATGCAATAGAATGCTCCTCAGTTATTACTTTTTACCAAAAAAGTCTAACCTCAGTCCAGTTTTCTAGAATTATCCACCTCCTTTAACTCCTTTGGTAGTTCTTTCCACACATTTCTGTGCAAATTTATACTCCCTTTGCAAAATGTGTGGCTTTACCAAATAATATGGCTTGATTTGTGTATACTTGTTAAAATTATAACCACTTCAAAAAGCTCATACATGACCATTTGCCTCTCATGTACATTTTCAGTTTTTCTTGGTGTCTCTCCAGTTGCCCAAACATGGTAAAACATGTACTCTAGAACCTAGGCATTGCTTACTCAACTCTGTAGTCTCAAAGTCAGAATTGTGTTTTTAATGTATTTAAGTTTGCCATATCTTCCGCAGAAGCCCTACTTATACCAGCAAAATGCACTTTTTGCCAATTAAATGGAGAATGGAATGGACAAAGGTCTGAGGAAGTTCACCACCAAACTCTTCCTTGCATTGAAATATTGAACGGACTCTCAGTATCAACAATATAATTTTCTAATGATTTAAAGTACAATTCTTCCCACCTTATCTCTAGTCTTTCATTTCTATTTTCCATCTGGTAAATTAATGGAATTAGGTAAAAATGTTAGTATTTAATGGGGAAATATATATCTGTAATTTTTGTCAAAGCTGTGCTACCTAAACAAATACACCAGTGAATGAAGACATATGCTGTCCAGTTTATTACTAAGCCATTCAAAGCAAAATTGTTCCAGTTTTGATTTCACATTTGTACTGAGCTTAGTTGGTAGACTCATATTTATGGCACAGAAGGCGGCTATTCATCCCTATAGATCTGTGCGGTCAAATAGATCTGACTACACTAATCCATTTTCCAGCTCTTGGCCCATAGCCCTGGAGGCTATGATGATGCAAGTGAATTTCTAAATATTGTTTAAATGTTTCTAGAGTTTCAGACTTAACCATCCTTCCACGCAGAGACTTACAGATGCTCACCATCCCTCATGTGAAAAAAAATTCATCTCTGCTCTTCTCCTAGCCTTTAACTTCTTATCTTAAATCTATTCCCGATCCTGTTCTTGATCACTCGACTAATACATAAACTGCCTTCCTATCCACCTTTTCTATGCTGCTCATAACTTTATACACCTCTAGCAGGTCACTTCTCAATACTTGTTTCTTCAAAAATAACCACATTGTCTATCAAATCCTTTTTCAAAGCTCAGACCCTTCGGCCATGTTGGCATCTTGGTAAATCTCCTCTGCATGATCGCAAATGCAATCATATCCTTCCCATAATGTCACCACAACTGCACACTAGTTGTGACCTGACCAACTTTTTGTACAGTTCCAGCAAATGCAAGTAGAACTGTTTTTAAACAAAACAAGGATTGTGGAAGGAATTGCTCCACTTTTTAAAAGCAAGCTACCAGCACTTATTATAAGTGGTTTTTACACTTGCTCATTCAAACAGTGGGGGCTGGTTACTACAGAAAAACTAGCAGCAAGGGGGTGTATATAAAGTGAAATTCAGTCAACAACAGTTAACCATATATGCAGTCATAACCAGTGATGATGAAAAGGCCTTCTGCCTGCCAACATCTTTGTGATTGGCAAGGATTTATTCATTTCAGTAGGGAAAGGCAAACAATGCCTGGAGCAATCCCCACTGACCGAGTGCTCTGACATACTTGTCTACCTTTGGGACATTAGACAATGACTGACAACGCGATATTATGCATTCTGTTCTATTACCCTGATGTACTTACGTAAGGTATAATATGCTTGGATAGCATGCAAAATAATTATTTTCATTGTATCTTGGTACATGTGACAATAGTAAATCAAATCAAATCAAAGCTGCAGTAGATTCGCTCAATGGCCTCATCCATTGCTCCAGCTTAAGTACTTATGACTGTAGTGTACTGCTTCTACGGTAGGGTGAGCAAAACACTCGAGATGGTCAATTAGCTTCTTTATTATGACAAAACCAATCCCATGGATTTAGCATTCTTCTTCTGCCTTACCTTTCCAGAAGAAGGTGTTTTCTAAACCTTGTTTGTTGAGCTGGCCTTAGTTGTATTTCATTCAGGACAATGATGTTGATTTCACCGCAACAACACTCCCAGGCTATGAGTAATAGGATGTTAATTAGTTCTATTGCTGCTGGGATTGTCATTGTGGATCCTAATGTTCCTGGTTCGAAATTAATTCTGATAGATTTTTTTCTGAGGAGCGGCTGTTTTACATCCACAATCAACCAATCCTGGTGAAGCAAAGTCGTTGTCCAATGACAAGAGTAGCAGAGATGATCGGAGATCAGATTCCGCTCTATGGACAGAAACTAACTCAGGTCCTGGATCTAAATAAAGAATGTTACAATGGTATGAGGCACGAGCTGGCAATGATAAATTAGGGAATGTTACTTAAAGGGATGATGGTGATTAGGCAATGGCAAACATTTAAAAGGGACATGAAGAACTGTGACAATTGTTCATTCCTTCTTGGCACAAAAATAAAACTGAAAGGAGGACCAATCAGGGCTAACAAGGGAATTAGGGATAATTTTGTATCCAAAGAAGGTATATACAAATTAGCCAAAAGATGCAGTAGACGTAAAGATACATTTCAGCAACAGAGGACAAAAAGGCTGATTAAGAACATGAAATAGGATTATGAGTAAGTTTGTGGGGAGCTACAAATTGATTGTAAAAACTTCATTAGAGGTAATTGAAGAGAAAAGAATAGTTAAGGGAAGTGTAGGCCCCTTAGTCAGAAATAGGTGAAGTCACATGGGGAGCAAAGAAATTGCAGGCCAATTAATTACATGTTTTGGTTCTGTCTTCACAAAGGGGGACAACAGTGTCCAGCAAGAGGGATGAACTGAAGGATGTCAGTATTAGTAGGGAATTGATGGCATTAAAGGCCGATTAATGCCCATGGTCTGATTATCTACATCCAAGTGTACTTAAGGATGTGATCCTCAACATAGTGGATGGTGGTGGTCATCTTCCAAGACTCCAAAGGCTCTGGAAAAGTTCCTATCAATTAGAGGGTAACTATTTTAACTATCTTAGGGAAAAGGAGGTAGAGACAAAATAGTGAATTATAGAGCAGTTAGCCTGACATGAGTAGTGTGGAAAATTCCATTACAAAAGACTTAATACCAGTGTACTTGGAAAACAGCAACAGGATTGGACAGAGTTAGCATGGATTATAAAAGGGAAATCACGCTTGAAAAATCAACTGAAATTATTTGAGGATGTAACTAGTAGAGTTGATGTGGGGGAGCTAGTTGATGTGGTTTACTTGGACTCTCAGAAGATATTCGATAATGTCCCACATTAGAGATTAGTCTGTAAAATTAGGTGCATGGGATTGAGGATATTGTGCTGACGTGAATAGAGTACTGGTTGGCAGACCAGAAACAAAGAGTAGGAATAAACGAGTCTTTTTCCAAGTGGCAGGCAGTGACAAGTGGAGAACCGCAGGGATCAGTGCTTGGACCACAGCTATTCACAATACATGTTAGTGGTTTGAAGGTGGCAACATGGCTTTGTGCATGGGAAATCATGTCTCTCAAACTTGATTGAGTTTTTTGAAGAAGTAACAAAGAAGATTGATGAGGGCAGAGCAGTAGATGTGATCTATATGGATTTCAGTAAGGCTTTTGACAAGGTTCCCCATGGGAGACTGATTGGCAAGGTTAGATCTCATGGAATACAGGGAGAACTAGCCATTGGATACAGAACTGGCTCAAAGGTAGAAGACAGAGAGTGGTGGTGTGGAGGGTTGTTTTTCAGACTGGAGGCCTGTGACCAGTGGAGTGCCACAAGGATCGGTGCTGGGTCCTCTACTTTTTGTCATTTACATAAATGATTTGGAT